>NC_056741.1:1038270278-1038540278 GCF_019279795.1 Protopterus annectens
CCTTTGTTTCCAATGGAATGGGTTCCCCTCTGTTTGCTCTGGGTCTGAGTTGAGGTTGGCAGAATTCAGTGAGTTCTTGTAGTAAGTCCCTGTCCACCCTGTAGTGCTCTACAATCTCCAGCTCATGTAACTCCTAGAAGGTTACCCCAGGTCTGTACACTCTTCTCCTTCTCTACTTAGGCCTATTCTCAGCAGCACCAGCAGCAGTGACTTCAACATCTTGCACATACAGATGTAATAGCTACAGCAGCCCCTAGCATTATCTCAGTTAAAATTTCCAAGTCTCTACTCCAATGGTTCAGAGTGATGAGAGAAAATCAGAATGTAGGGTGTATGCATACTTTATACAGCTCTGCTGTAGGTCCAGAATGTGTGACTGGCTAACTATGATGCATTCCATCTGCCTACAATATAATTAACATCATTTAATGGCCCTATTTCAGTGGGCAATGCCACTTGCAGAGCTGTGCCACTCAACATAGCTTATACAAAGGTCAAAATTAATAATTGAATACATTCGGTTTTAAGGACTTGCTGCCTATGTCATCACTGTCACCTGGGTGGTCTTTTCATGTGAACACGCTCAGCCAGGTGGTGCGCCACACAAACATGACACCTAAGCTTAAAAGAGCCTAGAAGTGACAAGATACACCTGCCCTGATGTCATCCACATCCTGTGTAAACATCAACATGATCTATGAGCCTACACAAAAGGGATATGTGGACGCGATTACGCCTTTCTGCTATTCAGTAAATCCACCTCATTTGTATACATATGCCTGCTGACAGCCTGGAAACGACATGCTTTATAGCCCTATCACCTTATCAACAGCAGCAATGCACCATTGTAGGACCCGATGCAAGGTCCTATAATACATTTCTGTTACATACTATAAAATTCTTTTTTTTTTCATTTTTCTATTAAGCATATTTGTGCACTGTGGCACATAGCTCAAACATGCCAAGATTATTAAAAAAATATATTAATTTAACTTATTCCCTTACGCTTTCTGACATCCAAAATAATAGTTTTGCTATATGTGTATGTAGTACAACATTTTCAGGGGATTTATGTCCACATTTCTATAGCTCTACATCCCCTTTTGTCTTTCTAGACTCCTGAACATGAAATTTTTCTGCTTACACTACAAACACTGACACTGGGTCTAAACAGATGCCTTTCTGCTTGTTGGATCACTCTACCTGCCTCATTTGCATGCAATTCACATGCTTATGAGGCGATTTGCATGGCATGGAATTTTCCCTGTTTGCACATGCGTGCACGCCGCTCAGCAGTGCCTACTGAATCTCAATATGTTTGCGCCCATGTAAACATCGTGGTGCAATGCCTACATGAAAAAAAATTATGTAGGCTTTATTGAACTCCCCCGATGATGCATTCAAACCCAAATAATTGTCAGGCCAGTAGATTTGAGGCTCACACTGCAGAACCAGGAAAAAAAATTATATTTAACTCAAACGATTATGCCTAGTGACATATTCTTTGTTTTCAGGTAAATACACTTCTCTTGAGAATCTCTTTGAAATTTTATAACCTATTGAAGCTCACCTATCTCTGCACTGTCTGAACTAATGCCTGCAAAATAGGTTTGTGCATAACTTGCTCAACTATAGGCTTGCACATTTAAATATTTCATAGGTATAAGGAGACAATAATTAGAAAAATGACTAACATATTTGTAAGGGCAGCATTTGGAATGCTTTTTGCATTTTCTAAATGTGAATTACAATTGGTCAGCAATATGAGGTAGTAAGTACAAAACTGAAATTTCTGGCTTAATCCCTGATTGTGTCAAGCAAACTCTGAAGGGCAATAATCGTCATGATTCAGATTATTTTTAATACAAAAATGAGGACAAAAGTGCCAAACAAGTGATAGGGCATAGCTATACACTTCACTATAGTCTTTCAGTTTATTCACGGAATCAAGCATAACTTAAGGTACAACCAATTTGCATGTCCCCAGGTTTTCAAATTTGCCGGGAGGACAGCTCTGCACAGTCACAATGGGATGTTGACTTATCTGTGTTCCAAGCCATGAACACTATAGTTAAATCATCACTCATATACAAAACTTAGATCTTAGTACCGGCCTATAGGCAAAGATAAAGTGACTACTACTACAGTACCCAAGTAAGAAGGACTGGGAAGGGTAGCATTACAGTAACAGAGACACTGCAAGTGATGATACAAACCAGATTCTGTAGTGATGGCCTGCTAGTCATAAGTCTTCCCATCACTGTTAGTTCCCCCATCTATGTGACTATTGGGGTCACTACTGAACATGTCCCATTGCTGACTGCATTGACGATATACATGCAGCAATTTTTTGCTGTCTGACTCTTCCTGGGAAGGCTACATCCTTTCATTTTTTTTAAAGATCTTTGATTTTTAACAGTCTGGCACAAGGAAGGAAACAGGAAAGAGGTCAACAAAGGGAAGAGAGAGCAGAAATGTTTTCTGCTTTTCTCTGCTCACCCTGGATTGATTCTCCAAATCTGTAAGCATACCCTTCAGGCTCTGGACATACCTTTTAAGCTGCAGATATTGAAAATAGGCACAAAGACTCTTGAAAAGTATCTATATACAGCCAAAAATCTGGATATCTAATTAGCATACAATCTGAATACCTAATAGCATAAAACTCTAACCGTTATTAGTGGGATACTACTCAGAAACACGTTTAAAAAACAAGAGTAACAAAAAAGATGGAAAATATAAGCACATTATCAAAGAGACAGTGTAAACTCTGTAGACTTTAATGAACTGTAGTGTAAAATTCTACCAAACTCATTTATTTTTGTTTCTTAAAAGGGCAGATATAAGATGTGAACCTTCTTGCCTTAAATTACTGGTGCCACTGGTATGTTGCTTATGTAGTATGTTTTTCTGTGTACTAGAGAGTTTCAAAAATAATGTTTGAGGAGGACAGAAGATTCATAAAATGGTGTGAAGGCTAAATTAAGCATGAAAATAGAGATATATCTCAAAAAATAGATACATCATGCGTTGGAGTAAATAATGTCTGAAAACAGGAATGTTCCACCAAAACAGCGTCCATTTCATTGGTCTGCTCTGACTTTGAATGCTGATGTGGCAAAAAAAGACTAAATAAAAGTAGAAAGGAGACACAACATACATAACACATTTTATTTTGTCTGAAAACATTTTTAAAATGCATTCAGGTTGGATTTCATTAGTCCCTAGTCTGCAGTTTGCTCTTGTACTTCGCTGATAACACAGTATAGAGGATTAAGGCTATGATGTAGAAGCACACTTTCATTTGGAGAGCAAGAACTGAGCCCTCCTGTCTTCACTACAGGACTGTGAAATTATAAGTAAACCATTTAAGCACACCTAAGCTACCAACTCATCTCTGGAAAGAGTCATTCATAAGAGGTGGGGGATATGACTGTTTAAACGAGTAAAATAAAAAGTGAAATATGTCCTGAAAAGCTATGTCATCCATTTAATTAAATAAAACCACTTCTGAAAAGTTTTTTTTTCTGCTACAAGAAAGAAACAGTCATGTGTTTAATTTCAAGCTGTACATTCTGTTCCTGATACTTTCAGCTAAGCTGTAACAGCCTTCTGACGACCTTTCATAATGGAATGACAATGAACTGCCAACAGTTTATAATTAGAATAGACATTTGTAGATTAAAAGTAATCACTCCATTCCCTGTGGGGAAATCTGACTTTAAAAACACAGCTGAGTATTTTAGCAGATCTGCTTCGTGTGAATCATTATGACTGCTAAGGTCTAAATACCAGATTTAAATTTATTCCTTTAAAGACCAAATACTTATTTGGGATTTCTTTCTTTCAGTCATATCATTGTACTGAGTTCTTATGTGGGATATGTCTGTGTTTAGGTAAATAGTACAACAGATACTGCTCGTATATTTACATGTGTGTAGAGTGAACAGCATACTCTCAGAGGCCTACTCCTACTCATATTCATGCATGCATGAACCTGAGTCTGATTCTTTGCGTCTTAGAACTCTATATGCACCTACTAGCTCATCTGCTAATGACTACAAGTGAGCTGCAGGAGTATAGAGTTAAACATGCATGGTACACTGTAGTGTGAGCATTTTTCCACTTGGCATCTGTCCAGAAGTCACAAAGCCCTGCAGTCCACTGATTAATTTAAAGTCCTAGTGAGACATTAGGTTGTCTGTTTTGCAGCCTGGAGACTGAAATGCCCCTGCTGAAACAATGAAACCAGCATTCACTCCTCCACCATCATACATTCCCTAGAGATCAGTGTGTGTGCATAAAAATACAGCTGTCAGAGGTCAAAAACAAACATCAAGACAGAACACTAGTTTACCGAGGCACTGTATATTGCACCTGTGTTGCTCAAGTTTGAGATGTAAATATACTGTTTGTGTGTGTGTGTGTGTGTGTGTGTGTGTGTGTGTGTGTGTGTGTGTGTGTGTGTGTGTGTGTGTGCGCGTGTGTGAGAGAGAGAGAGAGATCCAAAAGCCACACTTCAGCACACTCCAGACCAGAAACAAAGCTGTAAAGCCATGCTGAAAAAGTCATATCAGAGGCCTTCAAGTTAAACTCTCCAGTTTATTGCTCAGATTGCAAAAGCCAACAATGCAGCTCTCAACACACAAACAAACACACACACACACACACACACACACACACACACACACACACACACACACACACTCCCTAAATTAATATGTAGATCAATGGCTCATGAACTTATAAATGTTTACTTTACAGTTTTATAAATATTTATTTTATAGTTTGAAATCAACCTATTATAGACAGATTTGTAATGCAATGAAAATACTAGTCCTAGATATTATATACATCGTTTTACTATATAGTAATTTGCAAAATCACTTACACTCTCACATTGTCAAATTATGAAAAAAAGTAGTATTAGAAATAACTGTCCCAGGAATGTAAAACCATGTGGAGGAGCTATGTAGTGTATTTGCTGCACAGGGAATGGTAGTTAAAACAATATATGCAATTTATATAATCTGCTGTTAAACTGTGAGGCATGTGGGAGGTACACAAAATATAGCAATCCTAGAAAAGCCTTTTTTACAGCTTGGTTATGAGTCAAGCAAAAGGAATGCAAGGAATTTAGTGTTTAAACAAATTCAAATGTTTGCATTGTGGCTACATGTGCATAGTAACATCATACTGGAAATATCTATTATCTATCAAATGAGACAGCGAGAGAAACAGAAAAAGAAACATGGCAAGACATTAAGAAAGAGAGTTAATACCTCTAAATAACAGTTTGTTAATGTTTGCATGCTCATGTATGGAAACATTGCTGTTTATTACATGGCATGTCAACATACTGAATCTGAATTATGTCACTGAAAATTAGAGCTAGGGAGAGTAAGAGAGAGGACAGGAGGAGAGAAACAAGAGACAGAGAGAGAAAAAGAATATTGCATTTGTCACTTCCAGATACTTGGATGCAATATAATTTTGAATGTACATGATGAAGCAGGAATACAGTTATTTACATGAAGAAATAAATGACAATGTGACAGTGGTGGGGGGGGGGGGGGGGGATTCAAAGGCAAAATGGTAAGGAGAATGAAAAGTCATATTATGAATTTACAGAACATATAATAGTGCTAAACAAGACAAAAAGGCATGCACACAAACACACACGCATTTACATATCGGCACACATACATATACACATAAACACATACACACGTGTGTACTGGTCACATACACACAAAGCCACACATAAGCATATACACACACATATGCATACTCAGACAAACGCACGTGTGTGCATGCATGCATACATACAAATACACAAATACACACACACACACACACACACACATACATACACAGACACAAGTACGCACACGTATTCACATAAACATACACCCATCCACATACATATTGGCACACATATGCACACACAAAGACACACACATGTATATAAATAAACACACACATGCATTGGTCACATGCACAGACATAAAGACATACACATGTATATACATAAACACACACGAATGCACTGATCACATACACACAAAGCCACACACAAGCATATACACACACACATATACATATACATGTACACAGAACACCACACATATGCATACTCAGACACACACACATACAAACACACACACACACACGCATATACAGAAAAATGCATATTCACATGTTGGCACACATATACACACACAAAGGCACACATGTATATACATAAACATACACACATGCACTGGTCACATGCACACGCAAACACATACACATGTATAGTCATAAACACACATGCACATGTGCACTGGTCACATACACACAGCCAACCATAAGCATGTCCACACTCACATATACGCATATCCATATACACACACAGCCACACATATGCATACTCAACAAATACACGCACACACACACACACACACACGTATGCATACACAAACACCATACACACACACACACACACACACACACACACACACACACACACACACACACACACACAAATGTATGTATTCACAGAAACAGAGGTCATTCCTCAGAGAGAGCAGTCAACAGGAGGTCAATAAAAAGTTCACAAAACTGCAATTTTTCCACATATCAGCTGTAAAATACATAAACAGCCTGTATTTCACCAAATAAATGAATGCTTAATTATATAAGCATACAAAAAGGCAGATAATATATCTACAAAAATGTTGCAACTAGTCTTAAAGAAACAGCACCGTGTTGATCCCTGCTTCATCCTTTCGCCATCTCTTTGAGGCAATCCTGAACCCCTCTTTTAATCTACACTGTATCTCTGTGCCTGACAATGTATCAAGATAATTTCCAAGATGTATATCTCTAGAGCATGCTTTCTATCAGGCTAATCTCCATTCCTCTTTAAATATACCTGAATTTAATATAATACTCCAGATGTGACTTCTCTAGTGCTTTGTAAAATGATGCCAACATCTCTAGATTACTGTATATTAGCTATGTACCCTAACATTTTATCTGGTCTTTACCACTACCTTTTCAAACTACATTGCATGGTTCATCCAAGAAGTTATTAATGCCCCTACCACTTCTTTTTCTTTTTGCAGGGGAGATTAATAAAGGTTACCACAAAAAGTATACTATGTGTACACTTTGTATAAACTTTCTGGGTGAATATACAGCAGAAGCACTGTGGTAGGATTATTCTATAGTGTACACTTTGTGGTAACCTTTCATGAATCTCTTCCACAGTATTCCTTAGCAGCCTACATCCTGCCATAGCACATAACCTTGCACTTTGTTGGATTAAATTTAATCTGTCACATCTCTGCCCACCTAACAGACTACAGAAAGTCTCACTGGAAACTGTCCCTTCCATCTTTTACCACCTCTTCAATATCAGTATTATCAGCAAGCAGACAAATTCTGATCTCCAACTCCATTGTTATATTTGACGTATTTATATCATAAGCAGAACCAGTCCCAACGATGACCTCTTTACCTTTTCACTGCTTATTATATGAGTTTGTGTGTGTGTGTGTGTGTGTGTGTGTGTGTGTGTGTGTGTGTGTGTGTGTGTGTGTGTGTGTACATGTGTGTGAGAGAGAGAGTGTGTGTGTGTAGTTTATCTGTAACATTCGGGTTTAAAATATTAAGAAATGATGGGATGGACACAAAGTGGCCTGCTACCAAGTTTTTGTGTTTACTTATCAGACTAAGTACACAGAGAACCAGACCAATAAATCAGTATTCTATGTACTGTAAGTGCAATGATTCCTTAAAGAAAAAGTACCCTATGTTATACCACCCTGTTTCAAAAGCAAAAATCAATTACTTTTATGCATCAGACTTTTGCATTAATGTTAATGTTAATGAAATACCAAGTTTATACTGTCATATTAATTATTTATATATAAGGGAAACATTTAGATGTTTGTATTGCACTGATGACACACTCTGGCAGTGCATTCATGTCTCCAATAGCACCAAACAGTACACTGACAGTGCTTTAAAAAGCATTGCTGACTTTCACATCAAAGGCAATACTGCATTTTACAGCTGTCAGAGTTCATGTCAACCTGGTATCTTTAATGGTCTTGTATATTTCAAGCACTTTGGGGATAAGACCCCAAACCCATCAATGATATGTGCCACTGACACTGAACTTGGACCTCATCACCTGATGATTCCAGTGTCAGTCCTGGCTGACTTTCACTTGAATCTTCTTTACTGAACATCTGTGTGGACATTTGATTAGATACATCTGCATAGTTTGAAGTGCCACAGACAGTCTGTTGTCTCATGCAGTCACTTTCAGACGTGCTTTTGAAGGAATGTTGCATGTTTTTTCTCAGCAGTTTGCCACAGGCAGTTTTAAAAAAATATTTTGGATCTGTTGCTTCCTCAGAATAGGAAGAAACCAAATGCTATGCCCGTAGGTAATGCGTGGCCAGACCAAATACAAAACAAACACAGTTGGCCAGCAAATGTAACAGATGAAATCAGCCCAATATATGAGTAGATAAAGCGATTTAATAGTATAAATAACAGACCGGTTTCAGCAAAAATATGCCTTCTTCAGTGTTGGAAAAAACAGACATGAATTGATGCAATTTAACATGCAAATAAATACTTTTGGCTTACCAATGAGCACGCTGATAAGCCAATACTCATGAATAATACATGAAAATCCAAAACATAGTAAATCTATGAGACCAAGCTAATATATTGTAATGAAATATTAGAAATAATTCATCCTTAAGAAACCACAAGCGCTGAATACAGCAATAGTATAAATATAATTAAGGTATATACAAATGCTCATATATATTTTTATATAAACAAAATATGTCCAAACATGAAATATCAATAGAGACTCCATTGTCAACAATGCACACCAGTAGGTACAAGCTTCCCTATTGAAATAATGCATATATATTAGGCATATATTTACTGTGATATTCCAACATGTATGTACAATATTTCGAAATATGAAAAAAAGAAAAATGTACCATACTTGATGCTCATGAATAGTGATGTAGAAAATATACTTTGTTCATCATAAAAAAGTGGTTAAAGATTATCATTGAGTCCAGGTGAAAAGAGTGCACCCAACCTTATCCAGTATTTCTCCTTGTGATCCAATATGCCGTGCCACCCTAGTGTATTGCTACGGTCACCAACTATTCTGTCAATGATCATGAACCTAAACTGAGCTTGTTGATGTTTGGAAACATGTCTATACAGGGCATTAGTCTCCTTTTTGTTTTTGATGTCACTTTGATGTTCATTTATGCGTGTTCTTAATGGCCTGGAGGTCTGGCCAACATAAAATGCCCCACAATGACATGAGGCCAAATAGACAACCCAGTTGCTGCTGCAATTGCCAAATATTTTACACTCATAAACTTTACTGGTGTTACGACTAGAAAAGTGCTTAGACTTGGTAATCTGTTTGCAGGACCCACAATGGCCACATGGAACGGTACCCAATAACTCATGTCCTGTTATAGTTAGTTGTTTATGGATAGCTCCTCCACTTCCAATGTGTTTGTAATGTGAAAATAAGGAACCCAATGTTTTCCCTTTCCTGTATGAGAATTGGCATTGTTCTCCCAAAAAACATCTGAGTTGTTCATTGGCCAAAAGAATATTCCAATGTTTGTTTATGATATCCCTAACAGAATAATAGTTCCTACCATATGTGGTAATAAACCTGATAGTAGAAGTTCCTGAGTCTTCCGATGGAATCTTATAATCCAACAATGTTTTTCTGTTCAAGTGGGATGATCGTGTCCATGCATTGTTAATGTCTTCAAGTTTATACCCTCTGTTGACAAATCTACGACAAAGATCAAGACTGGCAACATCATAATCTATTTGGTTGGAGCTAAGGCATTTCATACGCATAAATTGTGACACCGGGATGTTCCTGATGGTATGGAGTGCGTGCATGCTTGTAGCATGAAGTAAAGTGTTATATTGGGGGTACTTGCGAAATACTCGGGTAGTCAAAGTATGGTCTGGATTCCTAGATATAGTCACATCCAGAAAATTGATGGTTTACAAATCAGAAGTGATAGAAAATTCAATGCCCCAAATGTTGTCATTTAAATATTTAACAAATTCCTGCAAATATCCAGCATCCGCACGCCATACCATCCAGCAATCATCCAGGTACCTACGCCAAATGTCCATTTCCACCAAATATATATTATGGGAATCATCATAGATCATACATTCCTCAAAAAATGCCATGAACAGATCGGCGTAGATGGGAGCAAAGGAAGCCCCCATAGCTGTACCTTGGAGCTGCCAGTAACATTGGCCTTGAAAATAGAAGACATTTTTACAAAGTACATGTTCTGTCATGCAAATAAGCAATGTGTTGAACCCTGGTGTGTATAGTCCAGCTCTGTCTAACCAATATTGGAGAGCTTGTAAACCAGCCCAGTGTGGTATGCTGGTATATAATGCTTTAACATCTAAAGAGCACATTAACCACCCTGGCTCCAATTGTGTGTCCTCGATAATTTTGAGGAACTGTGTGGTATCCTGCAGCCTTGCCCAGACCAAACTCAAAAGTGGTTTAAGATAATGTGTCAGAAAAGCAGACAGGGGTTCAGTTAGGGATCCAATACCCGAAACAATTGGTCTACCCGGAGGGTTGGTTAATGATTTGTGTATTTTGGGGATAAGTAAAGAATTTGCTTTCGAGGGTCCTTAACTGAAAGATGAGAAACACAACCCTTGGTAATAATACCTTCCTCACATGCTAGGTTCAAAAATGAATCAATTTCTTTTTTAAAATTCGGCGTAGGGTCAATGGGCATGTTCATATAGCATGCAGTGTTGGATAATTGAGATAAACCTTCTTGCAGATAATCACTAATATTTTGAACCACCACTGCCCCACCTTTGTCTGCGGATAGTATGACAATGTCTTTATTGTTACGTAACTGTTGAAGGGCAGTGTTCTCTGGCTGTGAGAGGTTATGTCCCATCATGGTATATCCTAGATAGAAAATGTAGGTCCCAAAAGACAGACTGCATAAAGATGGGCACATGCTTATTCATAGGTGGCTGAAAATTAGATTTGCCAAATCTAAACTCATTAGATCTTTGAGTTGTATCATCTGTAAAAAAACAACTTTAGATTTAAACTTCGACAAAAATTGATAATATCTGTAACTATATGATACTCATCAGTAAAAAAGCCAGGTATAAAATTGAGCCCTTTATTCAAAAGAAACTGTTGATCACAAGACAAACTGACATTCGACAAGTTCAAAACATTGTGGATTGGTTGCTGAGATTGACTTATGTTAAAAAGTTCTGGATTAATCCCTCCAGGGAGTGTTCTAATGAGTCTTTTCTTGTGCTTTCGTCCCCCTCTGTGTTTTGAACCATATCTAAAGGGATGTTTTTATTAGTTTTCTTTCTATGTGGTGAACCCCTGTCCCCAGTACTGTCATAATCTGTGGGAGAGGAATCCTCTCCTGATGTACTGTTGTTGAAACCTTCTCTATTCTTAAGAATAGATCTAGGCCTTTTTCTGGTGCGATTTGGGGTGAATCCCTGGTTGACTACTGCAAATCTAACTGAGAGGTTGAGCTCAAAGGGTCATCCCCTCTGATAATCAGAGAAATCTCTGTGACATTTTTTAATTTTTCTGTCTTTAATGTTTTTTTCATGATTTGTCAATTCTTTGGATAACCTCTGCAGATTGTCCTTAAATTTAGAAAGAGATTCAAATTTCTTACAGTCTAAACATAACATTTTGACCTCTTGAATATTAGTGTCCACCATCCTTTCATAATACTGTAAAAGGAGATTCACAAATAACATGGACCCAGTTTGTAAGGCTTCCTTCCAATCATTGCTTAATTTTTCATCTGATCTTCCTACCAAAGGTTGGAGCCGTATTCGTAAGCCCCTAGGAGCAATGTTCTTGTTAGAATATGCCCTAAACAATTTCAAGTGCCATATGTTTGACCTAAGATTATTAAGGCCTTTGGTGAGGGAATGGAAGCATAAATCACAATCAGAAGATCTTTGTTGGTCAGTATTGTTTGGATTATTGCCTGGTGAGGTATTGATCCCAAAGACTCCAATATCCTCCCGATCGGCACATAAACCAGAGAGTATGCTTTCAAGGTCCATGCTGTGAAAATATGCCAAAATCAACCAAATTCACAATAATTACCAAGTGATGGTAGTTATTGACAAGCCAGAAAAAACTAAATATATGATCTAATTGATACAGAAGTCAGTCAGAGATACCCCAAACCATTTCAACAGAAAGTCCGGGAATCTGTAGAATCCTCCAATACTAAATGGGTATTAAATTAGTTGTGGCAGTATGGTTATAAGAGGTATATATACCACTGTCAAATAACAACCAAAAATAAAACTCAGGAAAAATGACCAATTATTTATTTCCAACAACAAGGTGAATATAAAGGACCCACTAACTATTAGACTGAAAACCTAATAAAGCCCTGTATAGTAATAATGGTATAAGACTGGACATCCAATGCCTTAATAAAAACTGTGTTGTATGATTCTCACTATCTGTGATAATAATATGGCAGCAAAAGCACCAATATCAATATCAAAAACTGGTTATAACAGGATATGATCTTGCTGCACAGTATCAATGTAAACAGAATATGAGACCAAGATATAACTATCCTGACTCGACAAATCTGCAATGTTAATATAATACTCCAAAATTCAAAAATAATAAGTTCAATCGGACATAGACTATGATCATAATAGGGGCAATATAGATTGTGTATTAGTTCCTCTACTTGTAATGAAAAGTTGTTATAGGAGAAACATCTGCTAACAACCCAATACAAAATGACCCACTCAATTATATGACAAAACAGTCCCAAAATATAGAACTGAATGTCTAAATATCTAAAAGCAGCTCTATATTCCAAAAACTTTGTTATTCCATATATATTCTAATAGTATGCATAGACATTGCTGACCACAAGGAGTTGAATATACTCAGCCTGTATTGTTCAATGACCCCTACAAACTCAATGTATACAGTGGTTTACAGAAAATATGTTCATGTAACCACAAACAATAATATGTATTAGATGAAACAAAATCCCTACATCAAAAAGATTTGTTGCACTAAGTATAATCAAAGGTTGGTATGCATCACTATATCCCAATAATGGACAATGTAGTAAATTCTAGACTATATCAAGTAATTTTGTTATTGGAGTCTTTGGGATCAATACCTCACCAGGCAATAATCCAAACAATACTGACCAACAAAGATCTTCTGATTGTGATTTATGCTTCCATTCCCTCACCAAAGGCCTTAAGAATCTTAGGTCAAACATATGGCACTTGAAATTGTTTAGGGCATATTCTAACAAGAACATTGCTCCTAGGGGCTTACGAATACGGCTCCAACCTTTGGTAGGAAAATCAGATGAAAAATTAAGCAATGATTGGAAGGAAGCCTTACAAACTGGGTCCATGTTATTTGTGAATCTCCTTTTACAGTATTATGAAAGGATGGTGGACACTAATATTCAACAGGTCAAAATGTTATGTTTAGACTGTAAGAAATTTGAATCTCTTTCTAAATTTAAGGACAATCTGCAGAGGTTATCCAAAGAATTGACAAATCATGAAAAAACCATTAAAGACAGAAAAATTAAAAAATTTCACAGAGATTTCTCTGATTATCAGAGGGGACGACCCTTTGAGCGCAACCGCTCAGTTAGATTTGCAGAAGTCAACCAGGGATTCACCCCAAATCGCACCAGAAAAAGGCCTAGATCTATTCTTAAGAATAGAGAAGGTTTCAACAACAGTACATCAGGAGAGGATTCCTCTCCCACAGATTATGACAGTACTGGGGACAGGGGTTCACCACATAGAAAGAAAACTAATAAAAACATCCCTTTAGATATGTTTCAAAACACAGAGGGGGACGAAAGCACAAGAAAAGACCCATTAGAACACTCCCTGGAGGGATTAATCCAGAACTTTTTAACATAAGTCAATCTCAGCAACAAATCCACAATGTTTTGAACTTGTCGAATGTCAGTTTGTCTTGTGATCAACAGTTTCTTTTGAATAAAGGGCTCAATTTTATACCTGGCTTTTTTACTGATGAGTATCATATAGTTACAGATATTATCAATTTTTGTCGAAGTTTAAATCTAAAGTTGTTTTTTACAGATGATACAACTCAAAGATCTAATGAATTTAGATTTGGCAAATCTAATTTTCAGCCACCTATGAATAAGCATGTATCCATCTTTATGCAGTCTGTCTTTAGGGACCTACATTTTCAAAATCTAGGATATACCATGATGGGACATAACCTCTTACAGCCAGAGAACACTGCCCTTCAACAGTTACGTAACAATAAAGACATTGTCATACTATCCGCAGACAAAGGTGGGGCAGTGGTGGTTCAAAATATTAGTGATTATCTGCAACAAGGTTTATCTCAATTATCCAACACTGCATGCTATATGAACATGCCCATTGACCCTACGCCGAATTTTAAAAAAGAAATTGATTCATTTTTGAACCTAGCATGTGAGGAAGGTATTATTACCAAGGGTTGTGTTTCTCAACTTTCAGTTAAGGACCCTCGAAAGCAAATTCTTTACTTATTACCCAAAATACACAAATCATTAACCAACCCTCCGGGTAGACCAATTGTTTCGGGTATTGGATCCCTAACTGAACCCCTGTCTGCTTTTCTGACACATTATCTTAAACCACTTTTGGGTTTGGTCCGGGCAAGGCTGCAGGATACCACACAGTTCCTCAAAATTATCGAGGACACACAATTGGAGCCAGGGTGGTTAATGTGCTCTTTAGATGTTAAAGCATTATATACCAGCATACCACACTGGGCTGGTTTACAAGCTCTCCAATATTGGTTAGACAGAGCTGGACTATACACACCAGGGTTCAACACATTGCTTATTTGCATGACAGAACATGTACTTTGTAAAAATGTTTTCTATTTTCAAGGCCAATGTTACTGGCAGCTCCAAGGTACAGCTATGGGGGCTTCCTTTGCTCCCATCTCGCGATCTGTTCATGGCATTTTTTGAGGAATGTATGATCTATGATGATTCCCATAATATATATTTGGTGGAAATGGACATTTGGCGTAGGTACCTGGATGATTGCTGGATGGTATGGCGTGCGGATGCTGGATATTTGCAGGAATTTGTTAAATATTTAAATGACAACATTTGGGGCATTGAATTTTCTATCACTTCTGATTTGCAAACCATCAATTTTCTGGATGTGACTATATCTAGGAATCCAGACCATACTTTGACTACCCGAGTATTTTGCAAGTATCCCCAATATAGCACTTTACTTCATGCTACAAGCATGCACCCACGCCATACCATCAGGAACATCCCGGTGTCACAATTTATGCGAATGAAACTTCTTAGTTTCAACCAAATAGATTATGATGTTGCCAGTCTTGATCTTTGTCGTAGATTTGTCAACAGAGGGTATAAAACTTGAAGACAATAACAATGCATGGACACGATCATCCCACTTGAACAGAAAAACATTGTTGGATTATAAGATTCCATCTGAAGACTCAGGAACTTCTACTATCAGGTTTATTACCACATATGGTAGGAACTATTATGCTGTTAGGGATATCATAAACAAACATTGGAATATTCTTTTGGCCAATGAACAACTCAGATGTTTTTTGGGAGAACAATGCCAATTCTCATACAGGAAAGGGAAAACATTGGGTTCCTTATTTTCACATTACAAACACATTGGAAGTGGAGGAGCTATTCATAAACAACTAACTATAACAGGACATGAGTTTTTGGGTACCGTTCCATGTGGCCATTGTGGGTCCTGCAAACAGATTACCAAGTCTAAACACTTTTCTAGTCGTAACACCAGTAAAGTTTATGAGTGTAAAATATTTGGCAATTGCAGCAGCAACTGGGTTGTCTATTTGGCCTCATGTCATTGTGGGGCATTTTATGTTGGCCAGACCTCCAGGCCATTAAGAACATGCATAAATAAACATCAAAGTGACATCAAAAACAAAAAGGAGACTAATGCCCTGTATAGACATGTTTCCAAACATCAACAAGCTCAGTTTAGGTTCATGATCATTGACAGAATAGTTGGTGACCATAGCAATACACTAGGGTGGCACGGCATATTGGATCACAAGGAGAAATACTGGATAAGGTTGGGTGCACTCTTTTTACCTGGACTCAATGATCATCTTTAACCACTTTTTTATGATGAACAAAGTATATTTTCTACATCACTATTCATGAGCATCAAGTATGGTACATTTTTCTTTTTTTCATATTTCGAAATATTGTACATACATGTTGGAATATCACAGTAAATATATGCCTAATATATATGCATTATTTCAGTAGGGAAGCTTGTACCTACTGGTGTGCATTGTTGACAATGGAGTCTCTATTGATATTTCATGTTTGGACATATTTTGTTTATATAAAAATATATATGAGCATTTGTATATACCTTAATTATATTTATACTATTGCTGTATTCAGCGCTTGTGGTTTCTTAAGGATGAATTATTTCTAATATTTCATTACAATATATTAGCTTGGTCTCATAGATTTACTATGTTTTGGATTTTCATGTATTATTCATGAGTATTGGCTTATCAGCGTGCTCATTGGTAAGCCAAAAGTATTTATTTGCATGTTAAATTGCATCAATTCATGTCTGTTTTTTCCAACACTGAAGAAGGCATATTTTTGCCGAAACCGGTCTGTTATTTATACTATTAAATTGCTTTATCTACTCATATATTGGGCTGATTTCATCTGTTACATTTGCTGGCCAACTGTGTTTGCTTCCTCAGAATAACCACATCATATTGCTTAATTTTTACCTACACTCCTCCAGTCTAGTCAGAAAGACTCTTAGGTTGTCAACTGTAATAGAATAATTGTCTTGTCTGATGTTTACTCTGTCTCATGAACCTAATTTTGACCAATCAAAAGCTGGGCCAACATCCTGCAGAAGGGTATTTCTATAATCCAGTAATGCTAACTGACAGTCCAATTAACAGTAATTGCTGTTGTTCTGCAATTTCTTCATCAAATGTTTCATAGTTTGTGCTACCTCTATTAACTCAACCCTTCAACTATGAGTAGCTGGGTCTAGGTGTAACATTCCGGACTTTGCTTAGCTCTGAAAATACTTTATATTCAGCATAGCAAGATGCAAAAACAATTACCTGATGCAACCACATCTAAAATATCACATCTATAATACATCTACAAAATATTTTTCAATGCACTGGTTACACCTTAACTCATAATGTTAGTCAAATTCGTACCTTAAGGAAGTTGTGAGTAGCAGCCAGTACATATTAGATATACCTTCTGTTTATAGTTAGTCCTTGAAAGGACCATAAATGAGAATCCTCATAGGCAGCACTGCAACCAAATAATTCATTCCCTGAACGCCAGCAACAATATCTCAGAGACCAAGGAAGCATGATCCATAGACATAATAGTCTGTGATATATCTTGCCAGGAGACTTTTGTGCACAGTAATGTAAATTAGTTTAGTAATAGCAGAGATTGCAGTAAGAGCGTTAAAACATTTTCAGAATCCACATTAAGCACAAGTTAATAAACTGTATTTGCTGACATATTCAAGAATTTGGGACTAGACTTTTTGAACAGTTTAGCGACAGGGAAAACGGTCAGAATAACATGACAGTTGTATGCAAAAAAGCATGAGGTAATTGTAAGGATTGGAAAATTTTGCATGTTTAAAGTGAGAGAGAGCACTGTTCCATTGTGGACAGAAAAAGGAGATTAAAGGTGAAGAAAAGTGGTACTACAATGCTAGGTGTTGCCATTTTAAGGAAGAAATGATGGAGAATGGAGCTGTTATGTAAATAGAAAGAAGTAGAGAAGTAGAGATAGTAGGCTAAGAGAAAGCAATTACTAGATAATGGAAATTAAAACCTAAACCAACTGTAATTGAAGTATTAAATGTAAAGAATATAAAAGAAATGGAGGTGGGATCTTTAGAAAAGCAAAGGAGCAAAATACATATAAATAAATGGAATTTGTGGAAACAATACAAGCAGAACATTGTTCAGAAGGAGGCTTGAGACAAAGGTAAGATAGGAATTGACCCCTGTTAGAGCAGTGCCCTAGGCAGCCGCCTAGTTGGCCTATGCCTAAGGCTGGCTTAAGTATCAATATGTTTTGTTTTCTTTTGTATGTGTGCCTATACCTTAAGTGATAATTTAATAAAGATGCTTAAAAAAAGAATGGTCTATGAAAAGTTTTTATACTCATTGGATGAAATGCTGTCTCTTACAATCCAGTTCTTAACAATGAACTATGTTATCAGTGAAGACATGTAATCAATGTGATAAAGGTAAGCATTGGAATATTTTCTAAATTATATTTTAAAATGTAGCTATGTCTTGAAGGTGTTAGGTCAATGATTTTACGTCTGATAAGTTGTATAGATTGCTCCAAATCTTGTAAGAACTGTTACAGATCCATAATATGTGTTTAATGACTGCATATTCAATCTTATAAACAAAACAGAAAGGGTAAATAGGAATATGAAATAACACAAGTTTGTTATAAATATTGCAGAAATTATAACTGATCATAAATGGGATTTAAAGAAAGCATGAGAAGGGAATGTACTTATGACATTCCAAAGGGGTTTCCAATTAAAGCTAATGTTCTACAACTTGATAACCTTGTCAACATTTATGGACTTGAAAGGACTGAGAATGTTTTCTCAGAAGAAACTGTGTTCACTGTTCTTTCTCCCTGAACCTTTAGTCAGCTTTTATAGCAGACTACACGGCATGGTTAAGAAGATCTCCCAGAAATGAAAGGATGGATCAGAAGGTGAAGCTGGTTGAGAATTAGAGTAGAGGGAAACAATGAGAAGGAAATGGGAATGGAAAGGACATTTTATGAGATGGGAATTCCAGAGGATGCACTGTTCAATTGTCCCTTCTCTGAAAGTGGAACTATAAGTACCTCTTCATTGTAGCTTGTGCCCACCAGCAAATGCTAATTGCTTTCATCTGATATTATTAGTTTAGACTGATTTGGTGTAATTTCTGTATTGCCTATAAAGAGCTAAGAAGTTCTCATTGACTTAGTGACCAGTGACCTGAGAGTTTTTTTTCTATCTCTATCAAGTTTGGTCAATCTCCTTCATCGGATTAATATTTGATTTTATCACAGGTCACGTTGGAGTTTTAAGACATCTATGTTTGCAGGAAAAAGCTTGTGAAACATTAGTTTAAAGCATGTTTAGACTGATTGCAGTATCTTGTCTGGATAACAGTACAAGGAACTTCAGTCAGTGAACTCAAGTTCCAAAAGATGGCCTGTTTCCATCATTTCAAGTACAGACTTCCCTTTCCTGAAAATCAAATGATATGAAGGCCTTTTGAATGACAAGCAGGGCATTTTTCACTTAATAACTCTGTAAGGGTAGCAATGTTAAAGCAGTGGTGGTGTATATTGGTGAAAAATGTGCCTAGCAAATATCTGACAAATTGTTGGTGGGTGAGTCTAGCTGGCTCATTGACAATTTAAGAAAAAAAAGTGGTAAAAGTCTGTTAACATTGCCTTATCTGGACTTGCCAAATGACACTGTAATTTCCAATTATTGTAATAGTGCTTATGGGTATCTGTAGTCCCAATTTCCTTAATGCCACTGAAGGAAGTCCCTGGAATGAACAAGATGGAATGGAAGTAAAACCAAGGTGAAGCTTATTGCATTCACTCAGGGTAAGTTGAATAAGTAACCAGGTATGGGGTGGCCTCACTAACAGAGTTACATTCATGAAGAAAACTCATTTATATGTCTTTTTATATCAGTTAAAGGACAGCAGCATCATCAACTCTGCAGCCTGTTTTTATCACTTAATGAAATAAATGCATTTTGAATAGAAGTAGGACTAGATGCTTATTAGTTTGAACAGGAATGCCTCCTTATTCCTAATTTATTTTTTTACTGCAATCATAGTTTATCTCACTGATACTTTTACAGCTTCTGACACTGTCTCTCACTCCATCCTCCTTTCCAAACTGCCCTAACCAAACCTCTCTCCATCTGCTATCTCCTGGTTTTCTAACTACCTTACTAACAGACAACAGTCTGTTAAATGGCTGTCTGCTCTAACCCCCTTTCTCCCCATTAAAATGGGCTTCCCACAAGGCTCATTTCTAGGCCCCCTTCTCTTTAATATCTTTTCTAACCAACTTCACACTTCCTGTCCTCAGTCATCCCTCATGCAGTAGGCAGATGACTTGACAATCATCTCCACTGCTGACAACCTCTCTGACCTGCACACCGTGACACAAACATCTTTCAACCTCACTGAAAAATGGGTTACCAACAACCAGCTCATACTTAACCTTCAAAGGGCTAAACTACTTCTCTTCCCACTTAAATCTGTCTACCATCTTAAATCATCCTTAGCCATCTCTTCCTTTAACAGCACTACTATCACAGCCGATACCCACACAAAACTCCTTGAAGCAATCATAGGCGACCAACTTAAATTTCACCTCCATGTACATCACTACATGAAGAAAATCCACCAAAAGCTTGGCCTTCTGTATAGAAATAAAAGATTCCTCACATCCACCTCCAGAATCTCACTAGCCCAAGCTTACCTTCTCCCTCACCTATTCTACAGCTCACAAATGTTAAATAACTTACAGTCCTCACTACTCTCCAAACTTTAAAACTACCTACAACAAAGTAGAAGTTTTGCAGGTAACCTGCCCTTAAAATTACACCACTGTCACACTCTCCATACTCTCAACTGGCTTGAGTTTCTTAACCAACTCTTATTTATGCAACTTCTCATCATCCATTCTATCCTGAACAAGCTCTCCTCCTGTCCTAACCTATCCTCTCCTGTCTCCTTCTATAACCACCCCCTCGACCCATCAGAAGCTCTGACCAATGTCTCTTACAGATTAACAAACCAAAAAAATCTATTGGACAGAATCTCTACAGCTACTTTCCCAATCTATCATGGAACAAGCTCCCTCTGACCCTCGGATACATTTCCCATGGCCACAAATTCAAGAAAACCGTTAGAAATTGCCGAAACAGCTCCTAGTCTTGTCTCTGCAATCATACTAGTTGAACCCTCCCCTCTCTCCCCCATTATCTTCTCTCTCTCCTTACTCTCCTTTCCTGTTCCTCCCTTTCCTCTCATCTTTCCAGCACTAACCTCCTTACAAATGAAATGGCAGTCACCTGCAGCTAAGCACTCTCCTTCACTTCCTAACTTCTGGATACCTGATCTCAGTCTCCAGCCTGTAACTGCCTTATATTTAATGCCCTCATACATTATTGCTGCTTAACAATTACTATCATTGACCAAATGTATTTCTTGCTGATTTGTTTTACTTATACCTAAATGAACTGCTCCTTAATTACTCTATTGTATATATTTTGCCCTTTACTTTAATCCTGTAATTTTTGTATTCATATTGGATTTTATTTCAGTTCTGTAAATTTTTTGCTTAATTGTATAGTGGAGTTTTTTTCCCTGTGCCTTTGCTGTAAAAGGGCACTAGCCCAGTCGGACTATCCTTGTCAACAAATGTCAAATAAGTGATAAATAAATAAATAAAATACTATTTAGAAACTTTTTTTTCCTCTGAAACAACTAACTTTGAACATATATTAAGTAAACTGAATTTAAATAAATTTATATTATCTATGATTTTGTGGTAGTTTTAATCTCAACCCAAAATTCTGGCATTCTTGGAAAGTTAAAAATAAGTGAAAGATTGCTTTAGTGTTGCATTGTATTGGTACCTGTTTTTATCAATACGAAAAGAGAATTTAATATCATGGTATGGTTAAAATATTGATTTTAATACTCGTGGCCATAAACATTTCAGTCAGCAAATCCTTAATATTCAATATTTTTGGCTGTGTACTTGATCTTGTTACTTCTCATAGGTATCAGCCAGGACTTAACGCTGACACACATGTAACATTCTGATTCCAGAATAGTTACTCATTTTTTTTCATCATTTCCTTCCTCTGTATTAGCTAAAGTACAGTCTTCAGTTTCACATTAACTGTTCATAATATGTTTATTTTAATATTTTGTGTTAGAATGATCAGGATGTCCTATTTACACTTACCCACACTCCTACCTTTGAGGCATCCACATATTGTAAACTATCATCTTTTTCCCTTAGCATTCCTTGTTTTTCCATAACACATCAATATGGCCTAGACGCTACTAGTATGTATATATATTTTAACCAAAAAATCTTTCTGTCGTAGAATTCTTGCTAAGACAGACCAATAAATTGCAAGTTTTTTGTTTTCCTTATCAAAATTTAAGTTACCTTCAGTTGCAGCACTATTGGGATTTATTTTCCATTAAGTTTCCAGTGAGCTAACCAGAGTTAATATGAGGGTACTTCTCTCATGAATGAACACTGGCCTCAAATGTATCATTTAATAAAAATGTTTACTCTTACAGCAGGCAATGAACATTGCCATGTAAATGTTTTGGAGCACATCTACATATGTGCATGCCTACACCACACACACACACACACACACACACACACACACACACACACACACACACACACACACACACACACACAGTGAAAAACAACACCTCTTTCGTCTTTTTTGCATAAGTCTAAGTGCATGATAAGTACACTGTTTTTTTTTCCTCACTTTTTGTTTACTTTTTCTGTTAGCCAAAGAAAAAGAAACAGTGTACTCTTCGTCCTTTCCAGGCATAAGTTAGAATTAAATCACTAGGTCTAGCATCAATAACTTTTTAACTTCTGACAAGGGCTTCTGTTACTCTGAAACCTTGAGTAACTGTAAAACCTATGTGTTTTCAGTAAAAGATATAACATTACTTCGGTGTTTCAGTGCTTCCTGCTAGTGGACCAGCATAGTATTTCTCTTGTTTTACATTCATTTAATGTCATGTTGCTGCTTCTACAGATATCTATGGCTTTTCTTAATTTTAAAACAACTTCTCATAGCAACCTGACTCTTACTTGATCCTTTAGTAAAGCATTTATAGTTCGACCTAATTCAAGTGAATCATGTAACTCACCAAATAAATGTTCTTTAAATCATTAACATTTGTGTCATTTGTAACATTTACCAGAAAGGCTCATCCAGACTCTGCTACACTTTGCTGTGAAGGAAAGGTTAGTTTGCTTTTATTTTTTGTATTTTGTATATTTTAAATACTGTAGTTTGTTTTCTTTACCTTGTGTTTTACCTGCATTCTGCTTTAACAGCATATTAAAACTTCAAAAGAGATCACAGCTCTCTCTCTCTCTCTCTTCTGAGTAAAGCAGAATTTTTTTCCCGCCCTCCCACCCAGTCATAGTTGTCTTTTTTTCCCGCCCTCCCACGCAGTCATAGTTGTCTTGTTAAATACCACTGTCTTTCTAGTTGCTTGCATCTTATGTTAATCTGACCATAAATCTCATTTCCTCTCTACTTTCAGTGGCTTGTGTGAGTAATCACTAAATCAAAAACCCCTGCTCTTCAACTATTTAAATTTATTGGCCATCCTACTGTATTCCATAGTAGCAAAATACAAAAGTGACCACCCTTTCAACCCATCTTGCTGTTTTAAAAGTAACTCTCCACTAAACATTAACTTTTTAAACAGGTAAAACTTAAGTTACCTACTTTCACATCTACCTTCTCTAGTGCACACTGCAGTATGCATTTGTTTTCATCTTACTTTTAAGCATCCCTTTGACTAGCACTTTCTCTAATACCTGCTGGAAAGCACTAGGAAGCCTTAAACTGATACAAGTACTCAACTCTCCTTGTTAATAAGGAGAAATTAATAGCAGGCACTAAACAGCCTATAATTGCAAAGTACCTTGCTAAGGTAAGGGAAAACAGCTCCTGTACTTTACAAAGAAAAAAAGCATCAAACCAGGCATGTCCAAGGGTCAGCTTCCGGTGATTTCTCCTGTCCACCTGGTGAATGTGGGCATACTGGGGCAATGCAGCAATTGCCTCATGTACACAGACAACCCTCTCCTCCTACCACCCAACACTACAACCTGTGAGAGATGCACTTACATAGCCAAAATGGAAGCAAAGCTCTCTCCAAGATTGTGCTAGACAGTCAAGAGGAGAAGGTTAACACCCACACTACACCTCAAGCAACACACAGCCCTTCTAAACCCACACCACCAACACCCACATATAGCAACACTAAATCCACATATGCTGAGGCCCTTAACTGTAACCTGCCCAAGCAACAAGGACCTCTGAAGCTGAAACACAAACAAACACCAATCACAACCAACGTGTCACATAGTTCAAAACACCTTGTGTACCACCCAGCAACAGCCCCTAAGGCAAGACAATGTACTTAACACTTTAGTCATAGTTGACTCTATAGTCCGGCACACTGATGTCCCTCTCACCAGGTTGAACAAGGAGAAAATTACAGTCAGCTGCCTGTCGGGTGCCAGGATCCGCCACATAACGCATGCACTCAAGTCACTCCACACCAAGTACAAATATGACTCTGTCATTGTCCATGTTGGAGTGAATGACTTGAGACGTACCTCCCTGGACTACATGAAAAGAGACATGGAAGAGCTCTCGGATCATGTGGCCCAGGCAGGTATGACCCTAGCCCTGAGTAGCATCCGCCCAGAATGATACCACAATATAAGGACAAAATGACTGACTTCAACAATTGGCTAAGCTTCTGGTGTCATTCAAAGGGGATCCAGTATCTGTCTGCCTGGGACGACATGATTGACAGACCACGATGCTTTGCCAGAGATGGTATGCATCTGTCGCCTCTGGGATTCAGGTTACTGGCTAAGGCTCTTGCCACCCCTATAGTGCCTTTTTTAGGCAAAGTTCAAAGAACAAAACCACCACCGTAACAGATACAAGCATGCAAAATCTGAAGGTAATGCTACTCAATGCTAGAAGTCTAAACCTCAAAATGCACTCTCTCGAGGCACTCCTAAAAATTGAGAACATCGATATCTGTGCAGTAACTGAGACCTGGTTCAAGGCTCCAGAGAGCACCCCTGCAATACCAGGCTACAACTCTTACCACACTTTTCGGCCACCAAAGCAGGACCGAAACACTAAAGGTGGAAGAGTGTCAATATTCACCAAGGATATTCACACCACCAGGCTAGTTGCCCAACACAATGCGTCTGAAATTCTCCGGGTGCAGCTAACACTAGGTAAGACTGCAATCCAAATTGTAGCTTGCTACAGATCCCCCACCATACCCCAAGATTCTCACTACACCTTTCTAAACATACTGGAAAATATTAAGATAGAACCAAACACACTAATACTGGGTGATTTTAACTACCCTGCCATTAACTGGGAAAGCTACTCATGTACCAACACCTTTAGCGGTTCTTGGAATTCATAAATTCCAGCGCCCTGGATCAACTAATCCAAGTCCACCAGGGCTCCAATATCCTAGACCTGCTCATTACGAACATGGGAAGTCGATGCTCCACACCTATGCTCACCACCTCCTTAGTCACGTTTGACGATAAGCTAATCACCCATAACATCCACATCCCACCCCACCCCCAGTAAGGAAACCTCCATAAAAACTTCTCCAAAGCCAACTTCATGCTACTCAAGTCAGAAGTGACAAACCTCATGACACCCATGCAGACGGGAGCTGAAAGTTCAACTGCTGAATCCTGCACTGTCACTGTATGAGCACATCCACTCATGCATAAATCATGCCATCCCATATAGAATCAAGATGCTCTCATCCAAAAAAAAGCCAATCTGGTGGTCCCCTGCCATAAACAAACTTTACAACAAAAGGAAAAACTGTTGCAGAAAAGAAAAATCCCAGGATGCAAAAACTTCCTTACCAGCCTCAGTAAGAAACTGAGATCCTCATAAAATCCTCCAAAGCTAGTTAAAATAAAATTGCCAAAGATTCCAAAGACAACAACAAGGCATTTTATAACTATGTCAAGAATCTAAATGGCAATGCTCAGATCTGCTCTGAGCTAAAACAGAATGGCATTAAATATACTGATCCCAAGGATATTGCCAATATCCTGGCAGATCGATTCAGTGCTCACCCCTCTCACCCCTAAATGGCCCATCTCAATACCGAAGATTGCCAAATTCGGTAATAATGGCCACACAGGTAAAAAAGCTAAGAATGCAGCATCCATGGGACCAGATGACATCCCGGGCTGTGTACTACATGAACTACAATATGAACTGGCACCTCACCTAAGTGTCATGTTTAATCATAGCCTCACCTCAGGTTTCGTGCCCACTGAGTGGCACACAGCTACAGTTATCCCACTCCACAAGGGGGGATCCACCTTGGATCCCGTAAACTACCGTCCCATCAGTCTGACAAGCCTTATCTGCAAGGCCATGGAGCGTATTATCATGGAACTTATAAACAAAGACATTGGCAACCTTCAAACACTGGACCCCACCCAGTTTGGGTTCGTGAAGGGCCGATCTGGTCTCCAGAACTTGATTGACTTCTTCGAATCAGTCTCCAGAGCCATGGACAAGTGTAAGGTGGTCCACACAGCCTATCTAGACCTTGCCAAGGCCTTTGACACCATCCCCCATTCTGGAATCATAGATAAACTTACTAAGCTGGGCATTAATCCCTATGTCACCCAATGGGTTGCTAACTGGCTTACTGATAGAACCCACACTGTAAAAGTAGCCGACTCCAAATCCAGCTCCAGACAAGTGACAAGTGGAGTACCTCAGGGTTCAGTCCTGGGACCTCTTGTTTGGCATCTACTTCTCTGAAGTACAGGCCAACACTAAGGGACTCTGGATAACAAAGTTTGCAGATGACTGCAAACTGGGAGCCATTATTGAATCCCCAAATGATGTGGATACTCTACAAAAGGGCCTTACAGAAACAGATGCTTGGTGCCAGAGCCATGGGCTCAAGCTCAATGCCAAGAAATGTATAGTTATCCCTTTGGGAAAAAACATGTATCCGTGAATTACCATATAGGTGGCAGTACACTAAACACAGAAAGTGTGATAAGAGACTAAGGGACACAGGTGGACAGTGGTCTCACCTTCGATAACCACATCGCCACAACAGTCAGGAAATCCTTCTATGTGGCACACCTCATCACTAAGGGCTTTTCATCCAGAAAAAGGAGGTCATTGTCCCACTGTACTCATCCCTCATTAGACCCATTATAGAATACAATGCCCCGTTTGGTATGTACCTCTCAAGACATCTGCAACAACTGGAAAGGCCACAGAAATACCTCACTAAAAGAATCACAGGCCTAAAGCGGATGCCCTACGCTGACCGCCTTAAAAAACTCTAGCTATACTCTGTCGCATATCGTCTACTCAGTGGCGATCTTTGCTTAACATACAAGGCCATGTCAAACCCAGAGCTGTTGGACATGCTACACTTAAAGAAATCCCAATCCCTCAGAGCCACACGCTCCAGGGATCTAAACCTTGTCATCACAATAAACAAAACATGTTGGAGGGATAGGTTCCTGACCCAGAGACTCCCCAGACTCATGAATAGATTGCCCATACATGTCAAGCAGAGTGCCTCTTTGGTCCTCTTCAAAAGGAACCTTGACGATTGGATGGGAGAAAGGAAATTCACCCTGGGGATCACGTCAGTCGCCCTGCTAGACAGGGGTCCAGGGAAGTAAATAGTGTGGGAAGAAATAGCCAAGGAATTGTTATGGCTAGGCTTGTATAGGCCCTAGGGCTGATAGCCTAGTACCAACCTATGAACCTATGAAAGAATTACCTCTTATAGAGTACTTGAACTCAAGACCATCAACATTCTATACTCATATTACAGCCACTGGACTAAGAAGCATCTGGATAGAGAATTGAGCCCTGAGTTTTCCTTTAAAACCTTTTCTTCTTTCAGCTAGGAAACCTCTAGCATGGTGATTAATGCGAAATTACATACACTCACACACAAATCCAGAGAAGATTTCTGCTTAGGCACTGTTAGAACCATGGAAATATAAAAGAGAAATGCTAGCTTTTACTTGGGACTTGAACCCAAGACCTCCAACATTACATACTGATGTGTCTAGCACTGGACTAACAAGAGCCTCTAACCACACATGCATTGAGTTTTCCCTTAAAAGCCCTTTTTTCTTTCAGCTAGGAATCCCTTAGGATGGCGATTAAACTCACATTGCATAGGTAGGTACTAGGCTATCAGCCCAAGGGCCTGTGTAATCCTAGCCAACAAGGTTCCCTGGCTTTCGTCACCCAGAAAGGTTATTTTCTTGTGCCCCTGTCGAGCAGGGCCACAGAAGTGATCCCCGGGGTGAATTTCCTATTTTCCATCCACTCATCAAGATTTTTTTTGAAGAGTGCTAGTGAGGAACTCTTCTTGATATAGATAGGTAGCTTGTTCCAGAGTATGGGAAGTCTCTGGAACAGGAATCTATCCCTCCAGCATGTCCTGTTTATTGTGGTGACAAGGTTTAGGTCCCTAGAGCGTGTAGCTCAGAGGGATTGGGATTTCTTTAGGTATAGCATGTCCAACAGCTCTGGGTTTGACATAGCTTTGTATGTCAGGCAGAGATCACCTCTGAGTAGGTGATATGCGACTGAGTAAAGCTGGAGTTCTTTGACACGGTCAGTGTAGGGCATCTGTTTGAGTCCCATAATCCTCTTTGTGAGGTATTTTTGTGGCCTTTCCAGCTGTTACAGATGTCTTGTGATGTACATTCCAAAAGGGACATTGTACTCAATAATGAGTCTAATGAGAGACGAGTAGAGGGGAACAATGATCTCTTTTTTCCTGGATGAGAACCCTTTCGTGATAAGGTGTGCCACATAGAAGGATTTCCTGACTACTGTGGCAATGTGATTATCAAAGGAGAGACTACTGTCCACCTGAGTCCCAAGGTCTCTTATCACACCTTCAGCGTTAAGTGGACTGCCGCCTATGTGATAGTTCAAGGGTACCGAGTTCTTACCATAGGGGATGACAATGCACTTTTTGGCATTGAGTTTGAGGCTGTGGTTCTGGCAGCAGATATCAGTCTCTGTGAGGCCCTTCTGTAGTATGTCCACGTCTTTGGGCGACTCGACTATGGCACCTGGTTTGCAATCATCTGTGAACTTCATCACCCAGAGGCCCTCTGTGTTAGCTTGTACTTCAGCGAAGTAGATACCAAACAGGAGAGGACCCAGGACTGAACCCGGTGGTACTCCACTTGTCACAGGTTTGGAGTCAGATTTGGAGTCTGCAGCTTTTACAGTGTAGGCTCTGTCACTGAGCCAATTGGCAACCCATCTTGTGATGTATGGATTTATACCCAGTTTAGTGAGTTTATCTATGATTCCAGAAAGGGGGATGGTGTTGAAAGCCTTGGAGAGGTTAAGATAGGCTGTGTGAACTTATTACCCTTTTCTATGGCTTTGGTGACTGTTTCAAAGAAGTCAGTCAGATTCAGGAGGCATGATCTGCCCTTCACAAACCCGAACTGGGTGGGGTCCAGAGTCTGGAGGTTACCAATGTCTTCGTTTATGAGTTCCATGATGATATGTTCCATGGCTTTGCAGACCAGGCTCATCAGGCTAATAGGGCGATAGTTCCCGGCTACGTTGTGGCTCCCCCTTTGTGGAGTGGTATAACTGTTGCCATGTGCCATTCAGCAGGTATAAAGCCTGATGTGAGGCTGTGGTTGAACATGGTGCTTAGGTGGGGGGCCAGTTTGTTCTGAAGTTCATGTAGAATGCAGCCTGGGACTTATACAAATGCAAAGAAACCCTCTGCTTAGGCATTGCTGGCATCACATAAACATAAAAGAAAAATATTAGCTCTCATGTGAGACTTGAAACTAAGCCCGCCAGCATTTGACCTTAATCACCATGCTAAGTATTTTCTAGCTGAGAGGAAAAAAAGGGCTTTTAAAGGAAAAATCAATACCTAGCTGTCCAAAGGCTCTTGTAATATTTCCTTTCATATTTCCAAGATTCTAACAAAGCCCAAGCAGAAGGCTTCTCTGCATTTGTGTGTGGGTGTATGTAATGTAATACACATGGCAGTGTTTTCCATGGGACCTTGTGTCCTTGTGAAGAATAAATAGCAGGCATGTAGCAGATTTTTTTCTCAGCTCACGGCAGTCTATGAGCCTGCTTTTAGATCAACAATATTATCCTTCCCTACTTCTCAAAACTCAGATGTGTTTCTTCCCCTGCATTGTGCAGAAATGTAGCACACTTTACAAGCTTTTCAGTTATTTTATTCATAATCAGGAACATTTCAAACTTATGAGATCCACACCTTCCTGTTTTCCGTCAGTTTCTTGTGAACCAGATCCATGGAAGATTGTAACTCCTTTTTTCATTCTTTTACATCAGATACCATGTGGCATTTGGATTTTCAAGTCAGATAAAATAAAGAAATGGTGCAGTTATGTGTTACCAGCTCTTTGACTTTATTCCAATAAATATGACACATTACAAGAAATATATCACATAACTAATTATATTCAATTATTTTATTTTAAAAGGCATGAATCGTTTAAAGAAATAGCATTGTATGTTATACCTCATACAAAATCTCAGAAATTGACTTCAAGAATGTGAAATTAATCATTTTGCATGTCTATAATTAATGAAAGGACTGCATTAAATAAGGAAGTAAAGCATCTTGTGTTCATTTTTTCCCCAATTTTTGAAACTAATTTAGATTTGGGAGCTCTGGTATGAGCCACCAGTGACCATCATTTTAAGAAACAGAAAAGAATTGTAAGTGAAATAATGTTCTTTGTTCTAGTATGGGTATTGTCAATATACACAGCTTACTTTTCAAGTAAATTCTTTGTGAATAAGGTGCCAGAACTTGGACTATCTAAATTGGTCCCTGGATCTGGATCTGGTGTGAATTCTTTTGTGTATTCAGTGGACAATATCGCTCTTACTCAGCTTTCTGTGGTTATCCTGACCAGTGAACCAGAAAATAAAAAAATTGTATGCTGTAAATTTTAATATAGGGTTAGAATAATGATTATGATAATGATTCTGACAGTCACTAGATTGTTTTTGGGGAAATATCTGTCTATCTAATTGAATTGTTTATGTTATGTGGCTGTTATTCTGGTCCATTTTTGGTAGTTTCTTCTTTGCCTAAAGTGTTGTTGCTAGTTTTGATTTCTGGAAAAAGGACAAACTTTGGAAAGAAAAAGATTATTCTGGGGATTTAATAAAATCTGTGTAGGAATAGTGGAAGACCTACATGGAAGATACCATGACCGAGTATGCAGATCCCCCTCAGCAGCGCACCTCTCATATTAATGAAGGCATGTTACTAAGGGAGAGCTGTGTACCACGGTTAGTGAATCAGTGCAGGGAGTGTGTTACTGCGTCCAGAGATGAGAAACACACCCCCTGCACTGTCAAAGTGCCGGATAGCAATGTATGTATATGTAATAAACAAGTTAATTTCTTTTAAATTTTTTTTGTGTTTGCACAGTGTGACATGGCACTTACCAAGGGATATGTGCCAGATATCTAAAAACAGAAATCAGATACATTTAATTATTTAGGAAAGGTCAAGTTTAAGCATAGCTGATGGGGTTTGGTCGGGCACCGAGGTGCTTAGCAGTTCTTAAAAATAGTGGACAGATATATGTGAAAGTATAACAGCAGTTCACAGGGTCATGTAGCCAAATGGTTAGAGTGACAGCCTTATGTGCATTACTTGCAGGGTTTGAATACACAGACAGGTTATTTTGTCAATACATAGTATGAGACATCTTTTAAATCCTGATTAAATTTTGTGTGATTACACAGACAGGTTATTAAATTTAGTTTGCAGATACACATTTATGAGAAGTACTATTAAACATTGATTGAATTTTGTATACCTACACAGACAGGGTATGAAGCATTCATTTTGTAAATACACAATTATGGCAAGTATGTGAAAACCATTGATGGAATAATCTATGCATGTACAGACATGTTATAAAACATTTTATGTTGCAATTACACAATTATGAAATGTATTATTAAATCCTACTTTGCTGCACTTAGCTAAGCTCTGCTAAGCACAGCTATGTCTAGCCAAGCACTGCTTAAACAAGAAAAGTTTTAGCAGTGCTTAGCTGGCGTGTGCATTGCTAAGCGGTGTGAAGCACCGCTAAGCAATGACTGTTTAAGCATTACTCAGCTCAGCTAATCTAGTTTCTGCATTGTTAAGCATTGCTAAGCATTCCCAGTTTAAGCACTGCTCAGCTGAGCTCAGCGGGTTTGCACAGTGCTAAGCGAAGCGTCGCATTTTTAAGAATTGCCCAGTGGTGGTAAATGGTGGGAAAACAGCCTTATTTAAGTGCAACAGGCAAATATACAGCCATAACCTGCTAGAGTTTGATCTTGGAAGAGACTATGGTATGAGTTGGAGAGGGTGTGTGCTTTCGGGGGCAGCAGTGGGGCATTCTGGAGTCCGGGGTCATGGTTGGACTCCTTGTAAAATACCATGACATCTGGCTGCTGCAGGGCCAATACCAGGGGATGTAATACAAATCAGAGGCCTGGGACTGGCTGGCACATGATCTCACCAGTGTAATGGGTATCTCCAGCACAGGTGAGCAGGTGTGTCATCATTATAATGACCTGAAGTGTCATAAGGGGGATCTCTTGGCCACCTGGATCCAAGATGTTAGAGATGGGAATGTCCCACTAGTTTGTTATTATTGTTATCATTGTTTTACATAATTCTATTCTGAATGTGTGATATACAGGTATGCATACTGGTGTGTTTCTCTCCCCACAGCTGCAGAGGAGAGAGCTCGCAACCTGAAGGCCCATGCAGGGTGCCTGGCCAGGTTGTGCTATGAGTGTGGTGAGTACATATGTAGCTTGCAATCTATAGTCATATAAACAAGAAAGAGTAAATTAGTAACTGCCAGTAAGTATATTCAGTTTTGATTGTACTGCAATGAATGTGGTCAAAGACCTGGACTGATATAAGTGAGTAATGCCTGGTACAGTTCAATAAAGATGAAAGCATGAAACCTGCTAATGTTAAAGAAATAAAGGTTCTGCTGCATTAATAATGTTAATGAAATAAAGTTTCTACTACATTACTAATGTTAAGGAATTAAAGTTCTACTGCATTAATAATGTTAAGGAAATAAAATTTCTATTGCATTAATTGGGGAATTACAGCTGTATTGCAACACCTGCATTATATGAACTATTCATCAATAAACTCTGTAGACATATACCAATCACTGCATGAAGTCACCCCTAATAATGCTGTGTTGTGCAATATGTGTGTATTTTGGGCTGTTGGTAATGAAATTGAGTATTATATCTGCTGTGAAGTAAAAACAGGAATAATTCCACTAAGTGACTGAAGGTTTGCTAATAAAGAGTGTTTTGTTAAACTGTAGATGTGGAGCTGTACTACAAGATATAATGCATTATGATATTTGCTCTGCACTAAGATCTGAACCAATAATAGGAATGTCTAAGGTATACTGTATATCTCAGGATTGTCTTGTGTTAATCATTGCATTTCAGCTATATGCATTCTTGCTCTTAGGTACGTTGCTGCAGGCAAGTATGAAACTGTAATAGCTGTAAACTGGAAATATACCATCTGTAACTGTATATGGGTCAGGTAGCCAACCCAGCACTCTGATATGGTCTGTACACATCACACATATTCCTACCCACTAGGGGTTAATTGTCTACACCTGCAGTCCATGTATTAATGCACAGTTCACCTACTATCTCTGTCATGCATGAATCTCATGCATGAGTGGTCAAGTGTCACTGCAGTCTTGTATAACACTCTACCTGTATTGCCAGGTCATATTTTGTTACCAGGTGAGCTCTAGGCACATATCAGTCAATCAATATTCAGCATTGGTTCAGTAGCTCAGTTTGATAAATACTATGTGTGATGTACATTTTGCCACACACAGACCGGGGTTCGAATCCAGGGACAAGTACTACTAAATATTTATAGAAACGGTTTTGTATTGTTAACAGATGTTCTTCCTAGAGGAATGACAGGTAAATAAATGGCTGTAGTAGCTGTTCGAATGGGTTAATAATTTCTGTATTCAGATGTACCAGAGTGTTAACAGCATTGCTCAGCAAGGTGATAAGACATCAGTAAATAAAGTCAACAAGTACAATAGTAATAAAAGTTAATAAAATAAATAAAACTGTTTAATCTTGGTACGGCTGTATGCCTGGTGTGTCTGTGAATGTCTGCTGATAGCCTAACCCCATGCCTGCCAAAGAAGGCATGAAAGGTAAACTCTCTGTACTGTGCACAATACATGTCTCTCAAGTGTCACACTGTCATGGACTGTGATCACTGTTGCCAAATCCCTTGGACACAAATTTATCATCCACTTGATTTATGTCAATAGCACAGTCACACTACATCAGTCCACAGTGCACCTTGGTAGTCATATATGTCTTCCTGTCATGTAATAGTCCCCTGTAGTTGTGTACCTGTAGGTGTTACAGCTTGGCCTATACTGTCCCATGCGGTTTACTTGAGAGGTATGTAGGTGCTACAGAAGCTATAGGGCACTTGTATACATAAAGTAAAGGCAGATCTGTAGAGTATGTAAGAGTACTTTGCAAACAGTATAGCTGATACTGGTAGTAATGGAATGTATTTCTCTCTCCCCCCACCCATTATTTGCATTATAATTTATTATTGTTATACATCGGTTATGGTTTAATTTCAACATATCTTCTCAAAATGTTATGTTGGGTTTGTGTATTATTATTATGTATTACAAAGGTTGCATACTAGCATACCTTGTTGAATTATCTATGTCATTGGCCTTATGCCATAACTGTTACTGGCATTCTATTACAATATTCCCACTTATTGTTGTGTGCCATATGTTATGCAATGTTATGTTACTGGGTTATGTGCAACGTTCTGGCATGCTGTTATAATTAACTTAATGTTCTGTTCATTATTAACCTATACACTTTGAAAAATCTTAATACCATAGTTCAATCAGGTATACTAATTCCTGGCAATCCACCTACCCTGCATCAGCCAGCAGTGGCACTGGGCCCTAGCATGTCTGGGATACAACCTGGTGCTGCCTCCTGCTGGTCCTGCACCACCTACAGATGGAACCACCTCAGGGGATGGGACCCATCCCCCATAGAAGTGAGTGTGGAGATGGAGTTGTCACCTGGATGATGCACAGGATCATGCAGCATGGCTATGAAGATCACCTGCACTAGACTGGGGGCAGACTGGCAAACGCAGAGGGGCAAGGTCCCCCAGCCCCCAGCACAGCCACCTTTGAGGCAGTGAAGGAGCAGTGTTGACTGCCCATGTGTGTGGATCTCAGTCTCACTGCTGCCATCTGGGGGCACATGGATCTCCGATTCCACAACACCCTCCCCTCCAAGGTGTTTACCCCCCTCATGTGTCTTATACCACCCCTGTATGCTGTCTTGTCTGTTTTGTCTGCAAATACAATATCTCCTACTCAACTTACCTCCCCACACATACCTATAGCCCTTACCCAACATCCCACTCTCTCCTTAAAAAAATTGGCATCTGGCCAACAAAAAAATATCGCCCCATATATAGCTCTCCATTTCACACTCTCATCCACTGGACACACTTTACTCATTACATGAGTCAGTCAACATATTTATGTTGCCCTCAGAGACTCCAAATTCCAAATTATCTACAGCCTGAACAGCTGTTGTTGTAGAATAAATGGAAAGCTATGGTCCTTTCTTACACTTGTCCTGCACATCCCTACCGGCCTTTCAGTATGTTTTTCTCCCTGCTTGCCCCCATTTCACCACTTTCCTATCACCTCCTTTTTTCCTTTCTTTTTTATTTTTAGTGTGGGTTTAAGCAGAGCTAAGCTGCATGGCATGCTGCGCAAACCTGCGCAAACATGCTTAATACTACCTTAATCACCCTCTTTGTTTGACACTGTTAGGCACATCTGAAAAAAAAAACACACTTGCCAAGTTTCAAACCCGGGAACCTATCAACTACAGCACAGTGCATTAGCCCACTAGGCCAGTCACCTCAGAAGTAAAACAGGTGTTTCTATAAACATATCCTGATTGCCAATGACACACTGCTTGTACATATACTAGGAATATTGGCAGTGTACTTGGGACTGTGATGCAGACACCAAACCAGTACACAGCCAAATAAATAATGATGTATGTAGTGAGGCCTGGGATAGCAGGTATAGCTGTCAACTGCACAGACTGTTGCAGAATCACCACAGTTGTGTCACCTATGTTTGGCACAGTTATTACACAACATTTTCTGTGCACTAAAGTACTGACAAGTCAGTGAAGCGTGAGGTTAGAAAATCATGACAGACAGATCAGTGTCACACATTATACCCATCCAAACACACATGCTAATGCAACTCCTGTGTAGCAGACTGTATGCATGCACATATATCTTGCATATATACTTGCTGCATTATCAACTCAGTAGCTCAGTCTGTTAAATCCATAGCATGCTGTACATTTGGCAACCCACAGTCCTGGGTTTGAATCCAGTGTGTTACACTTTAATAACATGCTTGTGAATACAACAAATAATGACTGAGTCCTGCACTTTTAACCAAAGCAGGTTGCTGCTACTGCATTCACTGTCCATCTTAGCACATCAAAGGCCTGTAGGTAAGGACACATTGTACAAGTATGTATATGCTTCCTATATGTCGCCTAACATTCTCCGATTGGCACTGTTATATAACATATGTACCTTAAGCACATGCCTCACCTGGACTGTTATGGGTACTCTCACCCTGGCTCTGCTGGAACAACAGAGCTGACACTGCTCCCTCACTGATGTACAACTGGCTATCCTCCAATGTGTTTATACTCCCCAGTATGAGTCCTGGGCAAAAAGCAGCAGCTGCAGCTTGCAACATATCCAGCAGTATGTTTAGCTACCTGATACAGACCTACCTTACCTCACAACCCCATAGAACAATTTAGCCACACTACACCCATACATAAAGATGTGGGGGGCAGAGGTCAAGTGACAGGGACATGTGTCGCAGTCTACCCCTACAAACATACACAACTGACTGACCAGCATCTACTGCAGCAGCATGCTTATTCTGATGTGTGTGATGTATGACACTCACATCTGTCTTCCCCCTTACTCAACCACATTGTTTAACACTCAACTGCCACATAATTAGAAAGTCATCTGACAATGCCCAAACATAACATGCAAAATTGTGGACATACCACATAAATCCCAACAGTGGACAGTATTTGCACCTACCCTCTGTGATACTGTAGTCTCCACACCTCAGTAATGTCCTTCTCAAAGCCTAGGAAAGGGGCTAAGGCCTACATGGAGGCCTTAAATATTGCACTGTTGTGCCATGTCATTGGCTAATGAAATTGCAACCCAGCCATTCTGGATGCAATTAGCAAGTCTGAGCCACTGACTGGTGCACAGGCAAGCACCTGTTATTGAGCATTACCTACAAAAGGAAAGCAGCTGCCTAAGGTAAGCAGGTCTGTACCTTACTTTACCAAGCCAGACTGCATTTTCAGAATCATTTTTTTCAGGATTTCTGCACAAAAGGAGTACAGCATTCTACCAGGTATGTAATACAAGTCCCCATCTAATGGGATGCAGATGGGAGGATGTAGTTATGGGGAATAGGGATTACAACAATAGGCCTGTAGTATGTCTCTGGGAATGACATGCTGCTGATAGTCTGATGTCCAAAAGCTACAGCCATGCATTACAACTCTGCCTGGAGTGATTTAGATCACAGCTGTGGCCCTCACACTCCCTCCTACAATGGTCGGCTCCTGTACAAATGCCACTGGATTGTGTGTTAGATATAGTGACAGTGAACAATGGTGGACACAGATGGCATATCACATTATATACTGTCATTCAGCTCCTCTCAGTCTGTGAATGTCACACAGGAATAGCCCAGACATTGTACTGGTGTCCCTGACTGTTCCTGATGTACTCTGGCTGGGTCACTGTGTTGTTGACATTCGTATGTCATCACTTGACAGCTATGGCTACCATACCTGGCAACCCCCATACAGCAGGACTGCAGATCATAGCCATTAGTAGTGGGGGAATACAGGCCCAACCTCAGTGACAGAGTGTACATAATGAGCATACAATGTACAGGTATGAATATAATAACAGATAATGTAGCATAAATTGTTTTTTGAGGTTTCTGGCATGTGACAGCCAGATTCTCCACAGTCTAAGAACAACCAACAATTATTGTCCAACTGTTTGCCAGACATCCACATGTTTCTGGCAAAGGGACCATCTATATCAGGCACACATACACATTCCCCAAACATCTGTCTACTGGAGAAGTAGGGCACCTACAGGGAAGGTACCCTACAGCAGATTTACATTGCTGTCTGTCATTGTGGCACATGGCTGTTGCTGGACTATCCCCATATACTCTTAATAACACACACCTATTTGTCGAACAGTGGCTGTCTGACATGATACTTGGATGTCAGCCATAAGAGACACAACACAGTAGATGGCACTGATAGGAGTGTAAATGTTCAGTACACTCTATCATGGTATACAAGGACATAACTGGCATTGCTGCTATGTTGCTGATAGCCACAAACAGAATGTGTTGATAGATGGCGGGGTATGACATGGGTGGTAGCAGTGCACAGTGTAGGCCAATGTGTATGTGCAGGGTGTGTACATAGTGGAGAGCAAGGTATGTAGTCCTGTGATGTGTTCCCCTATTCTTGTCTTTCAGAAAGGATGTATAGATGGAGGCACCCTTCATTTACAGCTGCAGAAAATGATGTGATCCTGGATGGCCTAAGACTGCATCATGCCACTCTGCTCTCCAGGGCTCACCACAATTGTGAACAACATTCTGCAATGTGGGCTGACCTTGTCACAACAGTGGGCCACATATGGCTACAGGACAGAAGCTATGAGCAGGTCCATCACAGGGCAATACACATGGTAAACGCTGCACGGCAAAGAGCAGCTACTGTGGCCAGAGACCGTGCTGCCACTGGTAGGGGCCTACAGCAGTGGAACCACTCTCGGCCATAGAGGAATTCCTGGGAACAACCACCAGCTCCCAAATATCCATCACCCCATACATTGTGGTGGTGGGTGCCACAGCATCCACAGCAGAGGAGCGTCCAGGTAAGCCTCCTGTGTTCATTACTGTAATACTGCATCAGTAATTGTGGCAGCCTCTGCATACCAGTACACGGATATCAGGTCAGTCTGCATTGTGGGAGGGGGGGTTTGTTTGTAATGCACACTTGTGCACACATACTCAGAATGTCAGCAATGTAGGCAGTATCACAGTACCTACTGTACATTTTGATATATGCACATATTATCCTGTAACAATGCCACATTTGTTATTGCTGACAATGCCTCTCCCTCACCTTTCCATAGGTCCGTCAGGTGTGGCTGGAGTCCAACCTCCTGTACCCAGTGAGTGTCATAATGATTTTGTATGGTTCATATATACTCAAACAATGTTAAGGGCTGCCATTTTACTGTATACACAACTAATATGCTTAGCCAGAATACACTACTTCTTTTTTCAGTCTCAGAGGAGTTAACTGCAGTGCATTTTATAGGTAATCACAGTAATATATGTGTAGGATCAGTAACATATTTGCACTTATATTTGTGGAGGTCCATGCAGTCTGCTATGCAGGGGCAATAGTATGCTGAACACAGGTACACTGTGTTTTAGGTGTAGCTCTATCACATATACTGACAAATCTAATCTCACAGGTGTATAGTAGTGGCAAAATTAACCAGATGTTGTAGTCTGCATGTGTATTCTGCATGAGATCAGAAATAAGATGTGGTATGTGTACTGCAGTTGTGGCACCTCACGTGTGTGTGTGTGTGTGTGTGTGTGTGTGTGTGTGTGTGTGTGTGTGTGTGTGTGTGTGTGTGTGTGTGTGTGTGTGTGTGTGTGTGTGTGGATCACCATACATAATAGTGCAGGTAGTAATGTACTTATTTTGTCTTCCTCCTCACAGGTGACTGTGGGGGTTGGGGTTTGTCCCCCTCACAATCTGATATCACTGTATCATCAGACTCTGATGATGGTGGTGGCTATAGTGAGGCACAGGCGGGGTTGTTGGGGGCTGAATCTGTCCCATGGTTTGACATCCCACTTTCTCCCCCTTTGTCCCCACACACAGTCAGTATGCCCGTACATACCAAATCCCCTGCAGCCATAGATATCAGACAGAGTGTGTTGGCATCGAACAGGAGAGTGTGGCAACAATGGTATGATTGAGGGTAGACACTGGCCATAGCCAGAGAGCTGGTGAAGTCCCACACAGGCAGATCGACAGGGGTGCTTGAAGGAGGACTGCTGCTTATTCACCACCTGTCACAGGTATCACATCATGAGTCACCCCATGCATGCTTTGGTCTGTCATAGAGGCACAGACACATTCTGAATGCAACACCAGACGGATGCTTAGGATTATGGATACATCATTGTCTGACATCCATGACTCCCTCCAACACATTGATGATGCCATGCATTGTTACACTGACGTAGTGGACAGACGGTGGGTGAGACATTGTCAGTCCTTGACCACACATTGTCTGTGCTAGAACATATGATGGGAGTAGGGTGTCAGACATGTCACTGTAGGTCAGCAACAACATCCACTTGGAGGTCTACTTGGCTATGCACACTCACGTTCCCATAGTGACAGTACCTCCAGCCATTATTGAATCCCCAAATGATGTGGATACTCTACAAAAGGGCCTTACAGAAACAGATGCTTGGTGCCAGAGCCATGGGCTCAAGCTCAATGCCAAGAAATGTATTGTTATCCCCTTTGGGAAAAAACATGTATCCATGAATTACCATATAGGTGGCAGTACACTAAACACAGAAAGTGTGATAAGAGACTTAGGGACACAGGTGGACAGTGGTCTCACCTTCGATAACCACATTGCCACAACAGTCAGGAAATCCTTCTATGTGGCACACCTCATGAAGGATTTTCATCCAGAAAAAGGAGGTCATTGTCCCACTGTACTCATCCCTCATTAGACCCATTATAGAATACAACGCCCCATTTGGTATGTACCTCTCAAGACATCTGCAACAACTGGAAAGGCCTCAGAAATACCTCTACAAAAGAATCACAGGCCTAAAGCAGATGCCCTATGCTGACCGCCTTAAAATCTCCAGCTATACTCTGTCACATATCGTCTACTCAGGCGAGGCGATCTCTGCTTAACATACAAGGCCATGTCAAACCCAGAGCTGTTGGACATGCTACATAAGAAATCCCAGTCCTCAGAGCTACATGCTCCAGGGATCTAAACCTTGTCATCAATAAACAAAACATGCTGGAGGGATAGGTTCCTGACCCAGAGACTCCCAGACTCTGGAATAGATTGCATACATGTCAAGCAGAGTGTCTCTTTGGACCTCTTCAAGAGGAACAGCGATTGGATGGGAGAAAATTCACCCAGGGATCACGTCAGTCACCCTGCTAGACAGGGGTCCAGGAAAGTAAATAATGTGGGAAGAAATAGCCAGGGAATTGTTATGGCTAGGCTTGTATAGGCCCTAGGGCTGATAGCCTAGTACCAACCTATGAACCTATGAACTTATGAAGCACTACAGAAGGGAGGGTGCTGTCCACACCAAGATGTGGCAGGCCATGGGCATGTGGTCCTGGGTGGTCCCTTGAGGGACATGGGCTCAGCAGACACCAATCACCATCAGCGACTAGTACTGCATCTGACCCTGAGCATAGTGGTGCCCTTGCCTGTCTTGGCAGAGCCAGTTCCCATGCTTGTGGCCGAAGATGGTAAACTGTCCATTCTGCCATGTATGGTCCACAGCTTTCCAACATACCCATATGTAAGGCTATCACATGGCTTGACTGTATACACACACACATTCATACATCACTTTCACTTGCAGGTTACCAACAGACACATACAGCACCTCTCCATGGCCCAGCTGACAGGCACCCCTTCCTGATACATACACTATGTCAACTGTTTGACACAGCCTAAGTCTCTGGCACCCCCACACCATGCCCTGTGCATGTGATGATACCTGTGCGACATCCCTGTCATACATACCATCAATGCAGGGTCATGCAAATATGTGTCTAATGCACACGGTGTCTACAGTACAGTACATGACATGTAGTGTGGGTGTGTTATGCCATGATAAGTGCTATATGCTGGGGTACATCATGAGTACATGTCAAAGTGTACCATTGTTGCATGATGTTAGATTGACAGTGTTGCTGCAGACTGACAGGTGTCTCTCAGAACTTTGCATGTTTCTGTCACAAATGTCTGAGTAGCTACATTGTGGAGACTTGCTGGCAGTACAGAAGCTCAGGATGGCATGGTTACAAAGCAGAAATATGACATCAGCAAGGAACAGCTATATGTGTACATGGTTACCTAGGTCCCTATGTGTAGAACAGTGTGTCAGGGGCAATGGGGGCAGACAGCAAAATCCTGCATGCATACCCTGTGACAATGCATCCTATCTTTGCTACATGTCACCTGGGTGTGCCATACCTACAGATATAGGTGGTGGCAGATAGCATTTATGCATACTTAGGTGTGGGCTATTTAAAACCAGCAACTACTCACAGGGCCTTAAAATGTACAACCACTGCACAGACATAGGCAAGACAGACACAGTACTTCTGGGTATATTTGCACACACACACACACACACACACACACACACACACACACACACACACACACACAGTTGCTCTTTATGAGATTAGAACCCCTACCTATCTTGTAGTCTTCTTTTTCTTTCAGCTCTTCCCATTAGGGTTTGCCACAGTGGATCATCTGTCTCCATTTCTTCCTGTCCTCTGCATCTTGCTCTGTCGCACCAACCACCTGCATGTCCTCTCTCACCACATCCATAAACCTTATTTAGGCCTTCCACTTTTCCTCTTACCTGGCAGCTACATCCTTAGTATCCTTTTCCCAATATACCCAGCATCCCTTCTCAGCACATGTCCAAACCAATGCAATCTCACCACTCTGGCTTTGTCTCTAAACCATCCAACCTGGGCTGACCCTCAAATATAATTATTCCTAATCCTATCCACCCTCGTCACACCCAGTGCAAATCTTAACATCTTTAACTCTGCCATGTTCAGCTCTGACTCCTGCCTTTTTTTCAGTGTCACTGTCTCCAACACATATATTATAGCTGGTCTCACTACCCTCTTGCATACCTTCTCTTTTACTGGTACTCATCTGTCACAAATCACTCCTGACACTCTTCTCCACCCATTCCACCCTGCCTGTATTCTATTCTTCAGCTCTCTTCTGCATTACCCATTACTCTGAACTGTTGATCCCAAGTATTTAAACTCATTCACCTTCGCCAACTATACTCCCTGCATCCTCACCATTCCTCTGTCCTCCCTCTCATTTGCACACATATATTCTGTCTTAGTCCTGCTGACCTTCATTCCACTCCTCTCTAGAGCATATCTCCACCTCTCCAGGGTCTCCTCAACCTGTTCCCTACTCTCACTACAGATGATAATGTCATCTGCAAACATCATAGTCTAGTAGGATATACTATAATACTACATACTTATCACATGGGCCACAAAGCTTATGTGTTCTGGGAGTGTCTGCCAGTGCTGTTAAGGTAAATGACATCAGCAGGCCCTGTAAAGGAGGACAATGGGGGGTTGACAGGGCCTGAAAATGTATAACCATTGCACACAGACACACTGCTGCAAGGAGATATATTCACAAACACACACACACAAACACACACATAAACACACACACACATACAGTACCCCTTTATGAAATTAGAATCATTATCTATCTAGAAGTATATACTATAGTGCTATGTACATATCACATACGCCACAAAGCTTATGTGTTCTGAAAGTGTCTGCCAGTGCTGTTAAGATAGATGACATCAGCAGGCCCTGCAAAGGAGGACAATGCAGAGGGGGTTGACAGGGCCTGAAAATGTATAACAATTGCACACAGACACACTGGTGCAAGGGGATATATTCACACACACACACACACACACACACACACACACACACACGCACACACACACAGTCCCCCTTTATGTGATTAGAACCCCTATATATCGAGTAGTATATACTATAGTACTATGTATGTATCGCATGTGCCACAAAGCTTATCCATTCTGCAAGTGTCTGCCAGTGCTGTTAAGGTAGATGACATCAGCAGGCCCTGTAAAGGATGACAATGGGGGGGGGTTGACAGGGCCTGAAAATGTATAACCATTGCACACAGACATACTGCTGCAAGGAGATATATTCACACACACACACACACACACACACACACACACACACACACACACACACACACACACACACACACACACACACAGTCACCCTTTATGAGATTAGAACGCCTATCTAGTAGTATATACTATAGTACTGTGTACTTATTGCATGCACCACAAAGCCTATGTGTTTTGAGAGTGTCTGTCAGTACTGTTAAGGTGGATGACATCAGCAGGCCCTGTAAAGGAGGACAATGGGGGGTGACAAGGCCTGAAAATGTATAACCATTGCACACAAACACACTGCTGCAAGGGGGTATATTTACACACACAATTTCCCTTTATGAGATTAGAACTCTTACCTATCTAGTAGTTTATACTACTGCACTACGTACTTATTGCATGCACCATGGAGCTTAAGTCTCCTGACAGTATCTGCCACTGCTGTGGAGGTGGATGACATCAGCAGCTGTTGGCAGGGAGACTGCTGTTGTGGAGGATGCTAGTCAGAGGGCCATAAAAGGATTGACCATTGTACAGACATAGGCCTGATAGGGATGTCTGTACTGCTGTATGGGAAATATGCACATACACACACACACACACACACACACACACACACACACACACACACACACACACACACACACACACACACACACACACACTTACCAGGTGGGTGATGTGAGATTAGAAACCCTGCCTCCCTACTAGTACATTTTACAGCTCACAATACTACTTGCAAGCGCCACTGATTACATTTGATGTACAAGTGACTGCAGCACAACATCACTGTACACCTTTATGTGTCTCTCTCTCTTTCTCTCTCTCTCTCTATATATATATATATATATATATATACATATACATATACAGATATATATATATATATATATATATATATATACATATACATATACAGATATATATGTGCCACATACTGATAGAAAAAGGTAATCATGTCTGAGGGGGATAGGGAGAGACAGATACATATACATACCTGTCTGTATGCACAGTAATATATTCACATCTCAGTTCTTTAGGCATATGAGCCATCAGATATGGGACAAAACTAGCTAAGTTTAGGAGCATGCCCAGTGTGCCCATTAGTACTTACAAGGTGGCTCCAGGGCAAACCTACATGTACTCCAGTCCAGGATTTTGTGTGCAACAGCCAACTGGCTGCTGCACCAGATTCAACAGTGCAGAACCTCCCTGATATTATGTCCAAAGGATTCCCTGTGCTGCACAGAATATCTGAGTCATAGCTAGGGTGTGCACAGATTGTAACTGACTGCACAGGGTTTTACATCATATCTCTGGTATATTTTACATAGCATTATGAATTTCTGGTACATCAGTGGCAAATCATTATAGCTTGATGTTAGGAACTGATGACAGTTGATTTACTGACTCCATCTACAGCAGGGAACCCATACTACTGGATGACCTGTTATTCTCTGCACTGTCTACATTTGTGTGGCCACTAGTTGATCCTTTTCCTTATATGTGGGCCTTTGTCCCTCTCCTGTTCATGGCTTTGTCCATATTTCCTGCTCTAAGTAGTTGTAGGTATGCTGTGACTGGGGTACATGCTGCATCAGCTCACACAGGGTTACAAACTTCTCATCTCTGAATGTACATATTTTGAATGGTGTCCAGCATTCCGCCCTATATGTCTGCTCTGCTCCTCAGCCAGTTGTGTTGTTTTGGTAATATACACCTACATGGTGCCCACTGACTTGTTGTAGGTACTGACGAAGTTACATAATGGCCTGTACATCCTGCTGCTAATCTGACTTGTTACAACCTGTGTTATACTAGCCACCTTCTAGGTTACTCAGTGCATGTGTAATGTCCATAGCTGTGGCCCCCTTTCCCTTCCATTCCCTCAAGATTTGTCCAGCTTTCTTGCAGTAACAAATAGTGACATATTTTATACGTCTGTGGGACTCCTACCATAGGAGTACCTCACATGTAAAATTGTAAGTGCAGCCAGCTTTCAACCATGAACACCATTTACAGTGCTAATGTACTTAGCCCAATAAGCCACACCAGCCACCAGAAAGTGAAGTTTAATTCCTGACACTATCAACAGCAGAAGGACATAACTTTGACCCCTGCATATTGAGGAAATAGGACATGTTGCCAGGTTGTTTGGGACAGCCTTGGAACTGTGTGGTTTGCTGCCATGAACTTGCTAACATACTGTTACTGCTGTTGTATGGGAACACATCTGTGTTGGGGTAGGGGACTCTAGCATTGACAGTCATGCATCTGTCCTATGGCCCCAATGCTTGGCATTTCCCTTACATAGTGTAGTGGGGTTTGCTGTCTTGTGGCCTACTGCATATTATGGGGCAGCCAGTACTGGACAGAGAGCACCTGTTGTCCCACATAGCTGTTAGTTCTCTGCAGGTAGCCCAGTAGCCCACTCTATTCACTTGCATATATGCAGCACATCCATACATATGCTACTATAGTCTAGTACTCCATACATTTGTTGTAAAGAAGAGTGACTTACCTTGTGCCTGCAGCAGTTGAGATAACAGTGCTTCAGGGCTGACTCTGTTGAATGCATGCAGTATGCAGCCAATATATGGTAAGGTACAGTTTGTATGGTGTGGGTGGCATCGATTTTACTATGTATGTGAGTCTGAGTGAGGTGTCAGTCCCTAGGACCCAAGGTTGTCTTTGCATGTGCTATGCATTGCCTCTTTGCCAAGGCCAGGGCATACTGAGCATGCCTACATCTGCCTACAGGGACAGTATCAGGGGATTCCTTCTCTGAGTCCCCCTGTGGCTGTGGGGACCTTGGCACTGGTGGGGGGCTGTGTGTGCCTTCCCTGTGATGTTCTTGTCACAGCTGATTCCACAGGATCATATTGAACATCTGTGCACATGTAGTTGGAGAGTACTAAAGGGCTCCACCTGATATATCAAGGCAGTGGAACCATGACTAGAGCAGCCCAAACACATGCTCTATGATGTTCCTAGTTTATGTGTTTGCCTCATTATGGCATTCTTCAGTAGTGTTTGTGCATTTCTGATGGGTGTCATCATCCACGGTTCCAGTGCATAGCCAGCATCCCCCAGTAGATGGCCGTAATGGATGTCCCTCCTGGCAAACGTCTGATACAGCTGTGATGCCTGACAGATATGGGAGTCATGATAACTGCCAGGGCTGCCAGCACACACACTCATGATAATGCCCTGGGCATTGCACATGACCTGGCGTTGATGGAGTGTTACCCCTTTCGGTTAATGTAGAATCTACCCTTCTCACCGGGTGGTGCTTTGATGTGCACATGAGTGCAGTCTAGGCCCCCCAGTATCTCAGGGTAGTGTGCTACATGGTGGAAGAGACGCATACTGCTGGCACTCTCCTCAGGGGTGCAGGGTAAATAAATGTGCTCACTGGCATGTGTTTGTATGGCAGCCATGGTGGAGTACCCTGGAAGCTGATGCCTGTGAGACCCCCATCATGTCCCCAGTTGGTCTTTGAAAAGTACCTGTAGCTAATATACTTTGGGCTATACATACCTTTGTTTCCACTGGGATGGGTTACCCTCTCTTGGCTCTGGGTCTGAGTTGAGGGCAGCAAAGCTCAGTGAATTCTTATAGTATGTCCCTGTCCACCCTGTAGCACTCTACAATCTCCAGTTCATGAAACCCTTGGAAGGTTACCCTGGGCCTGAACACTCTTCTCCTTTTCAGTCTAGGCCTATTGTCAGCATCAGCATCAGCACTGCCCTCAGCCTCTAGCACATACAAATGTAGCAGAGCAGCAGCAGCCCCTAGCATTCTGTCAGTTAAAATTCCCAAGTGTGTACTCCAGTGGTGCAGAGTATGTGGCAAAAATCAGATTGCAGGGTGTATGCATACTTTATAGTGGTGTGCTGCAGTTGCAGCCTGTGTGATTGGCTAACTATGATGCATTCCACCTGTCAGGTATATCAGTGAGGAGTCTGAATGGCCCAGTATCTGTGGAATAGGGCTTAACAGTAATTTATACATGATTGGCTTTCCCAGGTTATTCCCTTTTTTTTGTTTTTGTTTTTTTTTTAATTGCCTTCCCTGCTAAGCACTGCAGCATGACACACAAACCCGCAGCACTGGTATAAACACTGCTCAGCAGTCTGGACACACCCCCATGCACAGGCATGCTCAGCATAGCTTAAACCAGCTAAAACACAGGCCCTGAGGCTAAACAAAGCTTAACAGCACTAGACATACACACCCTGCTTAGCTGAGCTGAGAGGCATGCAAACAGGTGCCCGCTGAGCTCCAATCCACTTAAACATAATGTAACACACCCCCTTTTGATGTCAGCTACCTCTTCTGTGGACACCAACATAGTTCAGAGGCTACACCAATTTTATCTGTGGACACAATAGCCCAGTTTAGCTATTCAGTAACCCCAGCTCATTTGCATACTGATCTGTGCACACAACCTGGATACTTCAGTATTCCAGGGCCTGCCTCCTTAGCAACCACTGAAATCTACCATTGTCCATACTGCTTGCAGGGCCCTATAATGCATTATTCTCACATATGTCTTGCTTTTTGGAGTTTACAGTTTTATTTTTTTTTTTGCATAACGACATGATATGGCTATTAAAAAAAGTTATTTTTTATTATTTTGCATTATTTTTTGCACATACAGGGCATAGTTTTGCACATATATGTCCCTAATATGCAATCCCTGACCTTCTAAATGGGCTTTCACAGCCCCTGTTCAATTTTTGATTTCTTGTACATGGTAATTTGCTGTGTACACTTTGGACACCAACACGGGGTCTGCATGAATACCTATCTGCTTGCTGGATTGCTCTAGCACCCTCATTTGACCTCATTTGCATGAAATTCACCTTCTTATGAGGTGATTTGCATTCCACAGACACTACTGTGTCCGCACACTCATGCAAACCCTCACCTCTGTTTAGTGGATTGCACAGCTGCCAGTTTCCATGTTGGGGCTGTGCCACTATGTCTAAGCTTTATTGAATTCCCCCTTATATTTTAAAACTGCAGAACATAACACCAGTGTTACAACACACACACACACACACACACGTGTGTGTGTGTGTGTGTGTGTGTGTGTGTGTGTGTGTGTGTGTGTGTGTGTCTGTGTGTGTATATATACACACACATAGAGAGAGAGAGAGAGATATTACTCTTCCAATATCTGCAAAAGTTTTCTGAAGGGGGATCAAATAGAAAAACAAGATGCAAGCAAGTATTTAATGGCTTTCCCATTGATATCGTCAGGCAGATATTGGGTTCTGCGCTAAGCAATCTCTTTCAATAACAGTGCCTGTGATGACATCCCTCATATCCACATTATTGGAGTTGTACCCATGTTCTACAAGTGCCAGTTATTTTCAGTCCATTATGTGAGCTAGTAATTTGTCTTTGATTGTCATATTAGCAATATCTCTCCATGGTATTATAGCATGCATGACTGGTATTTAATTTCCTACAAGAGATTCATAGATACCTTTTATCATATTTGACTCCCACTACCTTCTCTTCCAGGATGAAAGGCATATAGAGAAGTTATTTTCATAGACTCTTTTGGAAGAGTATGTCTACTATGCCAGGGTCAGGAAAACAAGGTTTTTATATAAAGATTTATTTAGCTCTTGGACTCTGGAAAATCTTCATGTTTTCATGAATCATATCACTCAGAATCAGTATCTAGGGGTAGTCATTTATAAACATCCTCAATATCTAATTTAAATCTAATTTATCTGAATTACTAAATCTAATTTATCTGAATTACAGTTAAAATATTAGAAGCATTAACAATAAGGTACATAACTTGCATGCCCTATTAGAATATCACTCCCCTGATATACTGTGTCTAACTGAAACCTGGTTATTTACCACCGGACTACAACATACTTCAACTTGACCATGCTACGAGGAAGGGAGGTGGGGTAGCTGTTCTCTTTAAATCTACATTAAATTTCACTATAGACCCCTTTCAACCACCCCAGGTCAATAATGCAGAAATTCTCTCTACCAAATTCCAGATTAACAAAAACAAATGTATAAATATTGTCTGCTTGTACATTCCCCCAGGGAATAATAGAAATACCCTAGAAAACATCCTGCACTGGTTAGCTAGTACCTATCCCCAAGAAACCATAGCACTAGGAGATTTTAACATTGACTGGAACTCCTGCTCCTCTGAATTTCCTACTACCCATGTAAACCTATATTGGTTTACACAGGTCATACCCACTCCCACCAGGATAGGCAAATCTAATCATAAAGAAAGTATATTGGACTGGATAGTAATCAATAGTCATCCCCAAATGTATACATCAGGAATCCTCCCTGATGACATCAGTGATCACTTTCTTACCTTTATAGTTAAACACAAAACCAATCATCCCCACCAACCCACCTACAGAGCAGTTAGAAATAATAAGAGCTTTAACCCTACCAAGTTTCAAGATGAACTCAAATCATGCAATTGGTCTGCCCTACAATCCCTGCCCCTGGAGGAAGCTGTTTACTTTTACAATACATTCCTCGCCATCCTTGAATCTCATGCTCCTGCTCACTCCATTAGGACCAAAACAAAAACTGCACCATGGCTCTCTAAAGACACCAAATCAGAAACAAGGCATGGGCCACATGGCGTACCACTAAAGCCCCCCTAGATCAATTTAAATACCGGCAATTAAGGAATGAGACAAAAAGATCCATTTTATCAGATAAAAAAATTCTAATTCCATCTCGAGCAGAGAAATAAAAATAACCCTCAAAAGTTTTGGGCAGATAAACAAACTACTGCATCCAGGACAAACCACCACACCAATTCCCTCATCCGCTACTGACAAACTACCAGAGGATGTAGCTAATACCTTCAATAGTTTCTTCACTGAGAGTATCCAGGCCCTAGCTGGCCAGCTACCACAGGGGACTTCTAAAATCCAGGATACCACTCCCAGCACCCAGCATTCCTTTAGCTTCCAGCCAGTCTCTACATCTTATATCCATACCCTAATCAAAAAATTAAAACCTACTACCCTATTTGTGGATCTTCTCCCTGCTGAGTATCTGCAAAAATCTGCAGGTGCCATAGCATACCCATCTCCATTCTAATCAATCGTACTATATCATAAGCTAAAGTCCCGTCCATCTGGAAAATATCTCATGTCATACCCCTACATAAAGGTGGTAGCTCTACTGAACTATCTAACTTTAGACCCATAGCTATCTTGTCACCACTAGCTAAAATTATGGAAACATGCATCCATAAACAGCTACTTCACTATCTAATCCAGAGCAACCTACTGACTAACTCTCAGCATGGCTTCAGGCTACATCATAGTACCACCTCAGCCCTCCTCACCTTCTCCAGTGCTATAAACTATAACAGGAACAACAACAAATTATCCTCAGCCCTTTTTTGGACCTTTCAAAGGCTTTCAATAAGGTTAATCACCAACTACTCATCTACACCCTGAAAACAAATTCCTTAGACAAGCACTCTCTCCACTGGTTCCAATCTTATCTGAGTAGCAGACAAGAAGCCGTCATATGGCAGAATAAATTATCCATCCTCCTACCCAACACCCTAGGTATCCTCCAGGGATCTATTCTTGGACCTCTTTTGTTTTCCATTTTCACTAATGACCTCCATACTGTCATCCCAAAAGAAACTGCATTCAATATGCAGACGACTCCACCTTGATTTGCTCTGCCACCTCCCAGCCAGATTTGCAGATTTGCAGACACTAACTTAGGATACTTTTAACATAGTTGAAAACTGGCTTTCTGACCACCGTCTGATCTTAAACCCCAACAAAACTAAGCTACTACTTTTCTCCCCCATCCAAAAGTCCTCAGTATTACCTTTCTCCATTAAGTCTAATAATGGGACCATTATCTCCCCAGATGTCTCTACAAAACTCTTAGGTGTTACCGTAAATAATCTTAAAATGCATGTCAATAAAACTATCAAAACCATTAACAAAAAACTTGGCTCACTATATAAGATTAAACCATTCCTAACCCCACATGCCAGAATTGCCATTGCCCGCACTCCTCTACGCTTTACCCTTTGCTATGCCCCCCTCTACTTACCAATTTAAACAAAACTGATCTTAACAAACTCTCTAACTGCTATAATCACATAGCTAGATTCACCAGTGGCTTGCCCTACAGAACACATCACTATACAAACCTAAATAATCTTGGTTGGCTAGAACTGCCCAGGCAAATTCAGTACAACCAACTTAATAGTGGCTCATAAAGTACTTTACCAACCCGAAAAAACACCTGCACTTAAAAACATTACCCCGGATTTAATAAATTTCCATGCAGGACTAACTTAGTCCTGCACAGAAGCGTCCATTTAGGAGCAAGACGGCAGCGCGGCATGCATATTAATAAGGCATGCTGCCCGAGCTCCTATGCTTACACAGAGTATGTACGAGTGCGGGGGGTGTGTCTGAGAGCAGAGCTCTCAGAATAAACATGCCCCCCACAATGTAAAACAGCAGAAAGTGGTAAGAAATGAGCGAGACCACTCATAGGTGGCCGCATATCCCCACCAACTGTCCCCCATGCGTACAACAGCAACAGTACATATAAATTAAATGAAGAAACCCTTTTATTATTATTTTTTTTTTTTGTAAATCAGAGTACAGCCAATCGTATGTGCGCAGGTGTGCCCATCACTTAGCTACGGTTAAAGCAGCTTAAAAGGCTGAAGAGGACAACAAGGAAGATGTATGCAAATGAAGCAGCACAACAACAGTGTAGTGGGCAGAGCAATTGCCTAATCAGCAGGCATTCCCGGTTTGAGTCCCACTGCAGCACAGTCTATTTCACATGGTAAAGCACGTTATAACCAATATTTTTGTTGCAAAACCCACTAAATAACATATATTTATGAACTGGAGTACTGCAGGAAATGCACATGTGAAGTGTCAGTATCATAATGAATAAGGCACTAGTAAGCTGGTTTAAGCAGAAATAAGCAGTAGTAAGCATATGCAAGCAGTAGTAAGCATGTTTAAGTGCGTTTGCATGGGGGTGTTTTATTTTTTATTTTTATTTCACATTTGTTAACCGGGGGTGTCTGACTGAGCCGAAAAGGCCCTTTTCAGCAGGGGCCCGGGGAGAAAACCTCCACATAGAAAAATTACAAATACAGTTAGTTATTTAGACATGATTAGTATATACACAAAATTACAGAAGACATGTTTTTACAGTGGTATGCAGCACATCAACAGTTACAGTGGAGAGAACAAACAAAAAAATATTAATTTAAAAATAAAGGTTATTAATAGATTTGTGGTGAACAGCTGAAATTTGGAACACAGGTAGAATACATATATATAGTACACAGGTACAGTACATACATTATAGTTTAGCCAGTGTTTGTGAGTAAGATTGAAAACCATTATCAAGTACTCTAGGTTTAGTATGTGTACCTTATCCACTTTCATTAGGCTGGGGAGCAATCATGGCACTGCCAACTTTGCTTGAGATGTTGCCTGATGAGGTCTTTAAAGGAGGCTTTTGATGGTGTGTTTTGAATGCTAGTGGGGACAGAGTTCCATTTTTTAGCCACTGAACTACTATATAGTGCATCTCCAAAGCTATTGTAGCTGTTGGTGACTTCTAACAGTAGTTTGCTTGATGATCTGAGGCCTTTTGGCTGAGTGATGTACTAGGTTTTTGAGGGCAGGACACTTATTGGGGAGGTAATAGATCGAATGACAGAGGCAGAGCTGATTGTAGGTTAGGAGGATGGGCAGTTCAAGCCAGTGGAGCTGTCTCAAAGCAGTACAGTGATGAGTTCTATATGAGCAATTTGCAGCAAAGCGGGCAATTCTGTTATAGCAGGCTTCCATTTTGCTTAGTTCAGTTTTGTTGAGATTAGTCAGAATGGGAGATGCATAGAGTAGGGTGGATAGAAGTTGGGAGCGAGCAATGGCTGATCTTGTGTTGTTGGTAAGAAATGGTTTGATACGGTAGAGTGATCCCAGTTTGGCATGTACTTTTTTAATAGTTAAGTTGAGATGACTATCAAATTTTAGGTGGGAGTCTATGATTATTTCCAATAGATTAGCCTGTGCCACTGGAGCGATTGGAGTAGCATTTGTGGAGTAGATAGTGAATTGACTGTTATCAGTGTTTTTGTTAGAACTGGTTATAATCATAAGCTGAGTTTTCTTTGGATTGAAGATAAGTTGGGCTTTGGTAAGGTAGTTTTCAACTTCAGAGAATGCTAGTTGAGTTGTTTGCAGGAGGGTGGGAATGTTTTGTGCAGCACAGATTAAGGTAGTGTCATCTGCATACTGAATGATAGATGCATGCTGTGTGGAGGTATGGAGGTCATTTGTGAAGATTGTGAATAGTATTAGTCCTAAGATAGAACCCTGTGGGACTCCTATAGTTATGGGCAGCTGAGGAGAGAGAGAATGTTCCCATTTCACAGCTTGGTACCTGTCAGTTAAGTAGCTTTGGAACCAGGTAAGAGTGGAATTTGAGAGGTGATATTGGTTTAGTTTGTTTAGCAGGATTTGGTGCGAGACTGTGTCAAATGCTTTGGACATATCCAAAAAAAGAGTTGACACCTGCAGGCCTTCATTTTTGAGACAGTTTACTGTGTCTGTGAAGCAGAGGAGGGCTGTAGTGGTACTATGGGCAGGTCTGAAACCATGCTGAGTAGGTGACAGGATGTTGCTGTCTAGGAGATATTTTAGCATCTGGGTATGGATGCATTTTTCTAGGATTATGGCCAGGGGGAAGAGTAAAGCAATGGGTCTGTAGTTATTAAGTTCAGTGGAGGTCCCACCTTTATGTATGGGTGTAACATGGGATATTTTCCAGAGTTTGGGCACATAGTTTTCAACAAACTGATCTGTTTATGAGAGTGGAGATTGGGATAGCAATAGCATCTGCTGTGAGTTTCAAGAAATAGCTGGGGAGTAAGTCGGCTGCTGTTGATGAGGTTTTTAGTTTGGAGAGCATGCTTTTGATTGAAGTGGTGGAAACTGTTTTGAGGAATAAAGCTTGTATTAGTGTTATTTGTGTTGGGGGGGATAGTGAGAAAGGAACTGTCCTGTGATACTAAGGATAGAACTGAGTTCACAAAGTGGAAGTTGAATTGTGATTCGATGGGAACTTTAGTGTCAGAGGTGGTTGATTTGGGGGTAGCCTTTTGGGTGGGTTTTAGTAGCTGGTTTCCATTTTTCCAAAATTTTTGGGGGTTGTGTTGGTATTTAGTTTGCAATGTCGTGTAGTAGAACTTTTTGTCCAGCCTAATGCATTTTTTGCACTGTTGCACAGTTCTTGGTATTTAGGCTTTGTGTTTGTTTTTTTTATAGTAAAGCCAGGCAGTGTCTCTGGACTTGAGGATTGGTTTGGTTTCTTTACTGAGCCAGGGGTTTGTAGCGGTTCTAACCTTGATTTTGCACAATGGAGCAACAGTGTCTAGGTGTTGTAGAAATGTTTTCTTTAAATATGCTACAGCCTGGTCAAGTGGGAGGGTTTTTAGGGGGGTCCAGTCACAGTTAGAGAGTAAAGTATTGAGGACTTCAGGAGAGAATTTGTTTGTGTTTCTAGTGGATATATAGTTAGTGGTTTTGCATATGCTTGCTCTACTACATATAAAGTATATTACGTTGTGGTCACTTAAGGTGCCTGCGTGGGGGTACAATGTGGGGTTGTTAGTTAGGACCCAGTGAAGGATGGATTCCCTTTTAGATTTTTTATCACCTCTAGTTGGAATTTGGACTAGCTGCTGGTATCATGGAGATTTATTAAATTACTTGGTGGTTCTGATATGCAGGTGAACCAATCTAGGTTGAAATCCCCCAGAATAAGGGTTTCTTATGAGTATGTGGAAGAACACCAGGATAAGAAGTCTTCAAGGCTAGCAGGTGTATTACCAGGTGGACTATAGATCACAATTGTGGTGATGACCTTTTTAGGGTGAAGTTAAAGTTGTGAGATAAGTATGTCCCAATTACTGGGGGAGGGGGAGGAGTTTGGTTATTGATGTACAGTTAAGTTGTACTTATACAGTAGAGTAAGCACTGCCTACACAATTTAAGCAATTTAGAGTATAAGAAACTGTAACTGGAAGTTAGCAGTACTTACCTCCGCGCAAACCCCCTTACACCTGCTTTAAAGTGCCTTAATCATGCTGTATCCAACAGCCCGTGTTCTGCCCAGCAACAAAATAAACAGCCTCTGCAAGGCACGAACCCAGGATCCTGTATACTACAGTAACAAAAGTTAACCACTAAGCCATCATAGCAGTACATAAGACTGAGGTATCGAAAAACAAATCCTCACCATAGGAAAATCAAACTGAACATGTGAAAGGAATCTAGGTACAGTGTGATGTTATATAACCTGCTACATAACATAAATATATGAAATGAAGTACTGCAGTAAGGCCAGATGTGAGGTGTTATTGTAATAAAGTGTTGAAGTCCCCAGGACACCATACAGTGTACATACACATGAATCACGGATACCAGACACATATATAAGATGTAACGAATAATGAATCAATGCCAAAAGGAAAATATAATGCAAATTAAATATTAAGCAACGCTAAGCATTGCACAGCTCAACTTAGTTGGTGTAAGAAATGTGTAGGCTGGCTAGCTCAATCTGCCCAGTGGTATACCCCGTCAAGCAATGCCAACATTAGGTAAGCAGGTGTGCCCATAGCTTAGCCTTTTCAAAACCATCCAATCATGGAAAAGTGTGGGAAATTGGGCATATTTAAACCCCTCAGGTGCAAATACTGCCCATAACTGGTTTCAGCTCCCCTCTGTAGGCAGAATGGCTGGAGTTGAGGAAGGCACTCGATTTAGAGTGCAGCACAGGGGCACCCAGGAGTCCAGATTCATGGTATGGCTCCTGGTAAAACACCATGAGCAGAGACTACTGCAGGGCCAGTACCAGGGCTCTCAGTTTAAAGTGGAGGCCTGGGACAGTCTCACCCATGACCTCACCAGTGCCACTGGTATCCCCCAGACTGGTGAGCAGGTCAGGCATCACCATGCTGACCTGAAGTGGTGGAGGGGGGATCATTTGGAGCAGTGGAGCCAAGAATCAAGGCAGATGGCCGATGCCCCAGGACTAAGTACTCATTCTACTACATAGATAATGATTGCCTAGCTTGTATATACTATGGATAGGTAATGGCTAAATATCACTGTATTTCTCTGACAGCTGCAGATGAGCGGGCTGTGAACCAGCAAGCCCATGCTGCTAGGCTGCAAAGGCTGTGTCACGAGGCAGGTTAGTAATAATCTTGCATGTACTGTCATAATAAATAAATATAACAGTTCTAGAAAGTGTTGTGCCAGTATAAAAATGTATTGTGTATGGGATATACTGAATAAACTAGACAATATGGCAGGAAGACTGTCATATCGGTTGTGTGTAAATAAAGGTGTAATATCTTGTAAATAAAAGTATAACCCGTGGAGTGCTTGTGTACATTCTGCTGTCATATCATTCTATAAATAGTATTGTTGTATTAAGCAGTGTTACCCACACTGTTGAATGCAGATAAAATGTGTAGGAAGTTCAGTATAACAATGTTGGAAGTCCCAAGAGGTCAGTCATATTGTACAACTGAGGGAGACTTAGACAGAAAACAGTGGAATGCTTCACACCAATTCCCTGATAGCACTGTATACTGTGATGTCAACTGTAATATTTTTACCACACACACAGCAGGGGTTTGAATCCCGGGAGTGGTAGTAAGTTGTATGCATAATCATACCCCACAACTGTACAGAGTTTGTGAGAATGTCCAGATAGAAAGCTGTATGCATAATTAGACCAAACAACTGTACAGAATTTGCTAGAATGTTCAGATAGTAAGCTGTAAACATAATCATTAACATCAACTGTACAGACTGTGGCAAGATGTTCAGGTAGTAACCTGTATGAATAGTCATACCCCTCAACTGTTCTGATCTGTCCAGCATGTCATGATAAATGGCCCAAATCTGCTGCCAGGTAACCTGTTTCCCTGACAAATCAGTGTGATGATCCAAGAAATGTAGGCAGCTTTTACTGACATATAACTGATAGTCAGACCTGTACATAGTCAGAGAATGTATATGAAAACAAACTTGTCATTGTAGCATCTCACCCAAAGTGTATGACAGCTATTCTCAAAATATGTCACATTAACACCTGCATCCTGTCAAGCCGTGACCAGAGTGTGTGCAATAACAGATTGTTAGGTATGTGTATAACATCAAATGGAATCTGGGAGTATGTGTAGTATTTGTCAGGTAGTGTTAACAAAGATTTTCTCCACAGCTATAACATGTAAGAGGTGTAGACTGTAGGTACAACACAGTTCACTTATATACTTGTCTACAAGCATGGAATCTGGGAGTATGTGCAGAAATCATCAGGTAGTGTTAATGATTTTTCTCAACAGCTATAACAGGTAAGAGGTGTAGACTATATGTAAGACACAGTCTGTATATATACTAATCTACAAACATACCATTGTACCAAGTAAGGACATTGGGTAGTGTAATAATACATGTAAGGGACAGATCACTGCAGTGACTAAGAAAGTTGTGAAAACTACAGGAATATATTAGTTGTTAATTGACCTCTCTCTCTCACCCCCCACCGTATGTGCTACAATAACCTAATTGCACACCTCAATGGGTACGTGTCAGGGGTATAGCTAGGATTTTCAAATTTGTACTCACAGCTCTCAAACTGCTACCCCCCTCCCCAGCCAAGCTACGGCCATTCCCGTAATTCATGGTTCGCTCTTTTAGTGTCGATGAAGAGGCATTCGCTGTAATGCCTCTTCAGTAATATAATATAGATTCACTCAAACTCGGTTCCTTGAATTGAAAATGAACCTGAAAGTCAGTTCTTTGAAAAATGCAGCATGGTAGTTGGGGTAGAGCTTTTGTTTTCTGTAACTAAGGTACAGGTTTTGAGCTTGAGTAAATTACTAACCACCTGCTACCCCTAACTAGGGTGTTTCATTCACACACACACCCCTACCTACCTCTTAGTACAAGAAATATGGACAAAGCCTAAAATAAACAGGGACAGATATTAAATAATGCTCTCATGAACTTAGAAAGTTGCTAGAATAACAGTATTTGTGCTAGTATGAGAAAATTGCTAGAATAACAGGATTTGTGCTAGTATGAATTTTGCTAAAGGACATGAAGTCTGAAACTTAAATGTCTGTTATTATTTAGCAACTTCAGCCTTCAATGATTTTCTAGAAAATCACAAAATTTGTGAGGAACACAAAAAATATGGGGCAAAAATCTGGACATTCTGCAAAATTTGGACAGTTGAGAGGTATGCTACCTACCTACCTCACACACACACACATACACACACACCTCTCAACCTCTTAGAGCAACAAACCCATAAATAAAACTGAGGCAAAGGCCCAAAAATAAGGACATTTTTTTTTAAACATTGCTCTTATAAACTTAGAAAGATAATAGAATAGTAGTAGGTCTTGGATTAGTATGAATTTTTGAAGGTATGAAATCTGAAACTCAAATGTCTGCCATTATTTTCTAACTTCAGTCTTTAATGATTTGCCACTAATTTGCCAGAAAACCGCAATTTTATGAAAAACGGACCAAAAATGTGATGCAAAAATATAAAATTGCCAGACAATACATATGTACATACTTATTTCAAAGCTTATAGATTATTTTTCTTATTAGTTGTATCAAAGGTTATTTATGAATTTAGTTTTCTCACATCCAATTTTAATTTCATTTCCTTACACATGTACCAGTTATGCATTTAATTCAGGACATTCTAAGGTAAGCTAAATTAAATATTGTTAGTACAACAGAATTACCTTGTAAAAGGACCGCAACTCTAAACTGCCTTATATTCAACGATTTAACGCATAAGGCTAGCCTTCTAGAAAAGTATGGAATAAACTCTGACTCAGATTATTTCAGTCCGGTTATTCAAGAAATAATCATGGATTTTTTTTTAATTTGCTTAGTATTGTTTATAACATCTGCTATCAGTACTTGAACATGTATGGCAAAGTCAGTTGTCTTTTTTCTAAAACAGGAAAATTAATGCATCAGCATTAGTGTAAGAAACTGATTCAGATCTGAAGAGCTTTAGGTCAGCCATCTGCTGGAATATGCATACTAAATGTGCTCCCTTTTATTGTACCCCTTTGTTATTTAAATGCAGTTTCAAAATTAATAATCAGCTTTCTTTCTGGAGTTTCAGTTTCAAAATGCACACACTTTATTTCTCCCAGATTTAAAAGACTTGTGTTCACTTAACCTTAACCTTGCAATCTTGGATCAGTATCTCTTTGTTTGTTTGGTTGTGTCTTTCGGCTTTTCCCGGTTAGGGGTCACCACAGCGGAACTCCGGTCCGCTAATGATTGGCAGTAGATTTGTACGTGCTGGCTCGCCAGGCCTAATGCACAACCTTCAATGAAGGAATGCCCATTCATGCATGTTGACACACAGAAGACGCTCTAACTGAGAATCGAACGGGCAACGTCTATCTGTGAAGCGACAACGCTACCGCAGCACCACCACCGCAGTGGATCAGTATCTCTAACTACTGACAAAAAAATGCAACTACTGATAAAAATGCAATAGTTTTTTTAGTTATTTATAAACAACTTTTACATCAACTACTGTTATTTGTATATACTTTTCACTGCAGAGCATTCTGTTGTAGGATTGCATATTTATTATTTTGTTCACAGTGGATACATCTCATCCAGTAGTCATCTTAAAATTAATATGTTAGTATAATTTCTTATATACCTGAAACTGGATCATGTTTTCAGATTTAAGCATTTTATGCTATTAAAAGGAAATATTTTCTTTAGACAGTTTGCATTTTGTCTTTATTAAGCATAGTGCAGGAGCAATGAATATTAAACCTCTTTTCAGTTTATTTAACACAAGCTTTAAAAGTATATGTGTATAATTCCATGACACACATACACACACACACACACACACACACACACACACACACACACACACACACACACACACACACACACACACACACACACACACCCCTTACCTGATAATCCGTTCATCCGAACACACACACCCTTACCTGATAATCCGTTCACCGACCCGAACACACACACACGCGCACACACACACACACACACACACGCACACACACACACACACACACACACACACACACACACCCTTACCTGATAATCCTTTCATCCAATTGCCTTCACGATCACCATCCATTAGCGATTGCCTTGCCAACAATGATAATGCGGCTGCCTCCGCCAGCATTCAAGCCATGCACATTTCCCGCTTGCAGTCAGCTAGCCGGACATGACGTGATGATGTGAGCTCAATTCTGACTGGCTGGTATGTAGCCATGAAATGTAACTTAAACGAGCCAATGCTGTTTAAATTTTTTTAATTAAAAAAAGCTACCTCCTCTTCTAAAGAAGTTGTACTGAAATCAGTAGAGTGTGTATGCCTCCCGACGTCCCTGGTATGTGTACACTCCAAACTTTTGTTGGGACATATGTCCTATTGGTTTATAAATATTCACATTTGGTTCTCTGCATGTGCTGTGTTAAAATACTCCCATATTGGTGGCGTGTTGCCATCAATGAAACCTGCATGCTGTTATAATGGCCACTGTTGTCCCATATATGCATGTGTTCTGCTCGCTCTGCAACTGTTGTAAATCTGGTGTCTTGGATTAATGGAATTACCTATGCATGCTGTTATAGCTAATCCTGAATGCTGTTGATTATTACTAACCGATATCTTTCTTAAAACTGCAACACCATAGCTCGCATGGGAAGGCCGGTCCCAGCGGAGTCACCTGTCCCACTCAGCTGACCATGGAACCGGGCACCAGCACATCTGGGGCCCAGCATGGGACCTCCTCTTCCGTTTGCCCTGCACCACCTTCGGGTGGAACCGTCACAGGGGATGGGGCTCACCCGCTGTCAGGTCTGGGCCGTGGTGTGTAGCGAGCTCGACAAGGAGATTCAAGACAAGCTATGCCAGCTTGAGGGCTGCATAGCGCAATTAGAGGGTGAGCCTGCCCCTCCTAACCAGCTCCCAGCACAGCCACCTTTGGGGCCGTGAAGGTGCAGTGGTGACTGTCCATGGCTGGGGACCTCAGTCCCACTGTTTCCATTTGGGGGCTATGGGCTTGCAAATTTCAAACACCCCTCCCTGTCCAAGGTGTTTACCCCCCCCACATGTGTCATATACTGCACCTGTATGCGTCTTGTTTGTCTTGTCTGTTAACCTACCCAACCTACCTCCCCAAATATACCTACTACCCCTCCCCAGTATCCCACTTTCACCTGAAAAAAAAGGGCAATCTGTTCCCCCCAAAAAAATCTCACCTCATACATAGCTGTCCATTTCGCACACATGTCCACTGGACACATGTAATCCGTTCTAACTGGCATCACAACTTATTATTGTTGTCCTCGCACCCACCCAGGGGTTTGATTGTCCAAATCTACCTCCAAATTCAGTGTATATGCACAGCTGTTGCTGTAGAAGAAATGGGCAGCTATGGACCTTCCCTACACCCTTCCTGCACATCCCTGGCTATTTTCCCTATTGTCTTTCCCTCTTTGTGCCCCTTTTTTCACCACTTTCCTATCAACCCCTTTTTCTTTTCTTTTAAAGAAATTAGCGTGGGGGTAAGTGGGAGTAGGCCCATTTAAGCAGCAGTAAGCGTGTTTAAGCCTGATTGCATGGGGGTAAGCACTGCCTACACACGTTAAGCAATTTAGAAGCTAACTGAGTGTAAGAAACTGTAACCGGAAGTTAGCAGTGCTTACCTCTACGTAAACCCGCACAAACCCACTTACAACTGCTTTAAAGTGCCTTAATCACTCTGTATCCAATGGCCTGTGTTCTACACAGCAACGAAATAAACATCCTCTGCAAGGCTCAAATCCAGGACCATGCACACCATACACAAAGTGATTTACCACTAAGCCATGCCTTTATACGTAACTCTGATGTTGTCAGAAACATAACATCCAGCCCAGTCATGCAACAGTACAGAGAATGTATACTAACATCTAGATGTATGTGTGTGTGTGTAAAAATATTAATATCTTAATAGATACAACATATCTATATATGTATATATATATATATATATATATATATATATATATATATATATATATATATTTAGAAATATATACATATATAAATATATATGAACATATATACATGCAAATGCCTGCATCTACACATATATATGTCAACACCTATATGTCTACATATACACATCAAGTTATATATATGTACGCAGATATATATCTCTGTAGGTATATACGGACATAGTTATAAATATGTAAGCAAATATATATACCTATATAGGTATATATGACCATATATCTGTAGATAGCAATGGTAGATTAACAGAAACATATATGTCCACATGCACCATGGGGTTGAGAGGCCCCAAACAATATACGTCTGGTATGAATTTGCATACCCCCCCACAGCCAAACATGTCCGCCCTGCAATGCACTATCAAGTGTTGCAGATCCCAAAACCAGGACCTGACACGACATGGGTACATGATGTTAACAGTACTACATCCCACCTATATGATGTCAGGCTGATATTCATAACATATCATGCAGTACAGTCTGGCTCACATAGGAAATGTAAAATGCGGAAACTATCAACATCCCGAGGATACAAATACACAGACATATATATGCAGATATAGCTATATACATATATATCTATATATATATATATATATCTATTCATCGATACAGCGTGCGCGCACTCATACACACGAAATGCGAAAACACTTCAGATCCTGAAATTTCCGAAATTTCATCCTCCCCTCCTTGGGACCCATGGTAGCACTTCTTTTTCTGGTACCCTGTGGTACATGGATTCATCACTACCTTACACACTACAGCAGGTTACTTGTTATTTTAATGTAGCCACAAGTGCTACCATACCATGGGTTTGAGGGAGGAGGATAGCTTACCTGAAATTGGGTGATGATCTGAGTCGATGTTTTCGATGTCGATGAAGTCGCGTGTCGCTGTAATGAGCGTTCGATGAATGTGTGTATATATATATATATATATATATATATATATATGTGTGTGTATATATATATATATATATACATGTGACTACACATACACACGCAGAGATATGTACAGTAAGATGCTTATGTAGTAGGCGCACACAATATGGTACAGTCACTATGCCTACAGTTAACACCCTAACAACTGGACACTGGATGAGCCACCCATACAAATGACATTCATTGCCTGCAACATATACCCACAGAGAGGTCATAGGATAAACACCACACATAGGTTTGCAGACATGGAATGCCTTTATTTGTGTACTATTACAGATTTATATGTCATGTCATATAGATGTTCAGACACTGACATCCATATCAACAGAGTAATGCAACTATGAAACAGTTATCCTAATACAGTAGTCTGGAAAGGTCCACAACTGTTGCTGTCCATGCCAAGCCCTTCACTTCACACATTATTAAAGACAGACTGGGCCACAGGATACCACACAATCAACAGTAAGTGATGCAGGTGTATAGTCCAGCAGCCTCTATCTACACTCTGTACACAATCACTAGGTGGTGAAGACTTCAGTTGACCAAATCGGATGTAACTGTTACATAAGAAGGCATAGCTGACACCATCACAGGCACACTGGCAAACAGAACAGTCTGTACGGTAGGAGGCAGTAGACCTGCAGTAACCCACTATATGTAAGTAATGTCAAGATAGATGGCATGTATGGTACTGTACATCCAGATACCTTAAGGCAGCTCACCCCTGATACCCCCACATGTTGCAACAGCCTAGGTTATGTATGGTGCATCCCCCCCTAGACTCAATAATACAGGGCCATATACCACTGTTACATACACTGGCCTCTGGAATGCATATGGGCACACATGTATTGTGTAGGTGAAGCCCACACATATATGGCCCCAGCCCCTTCGTATGTGTGGAGGATACAACAGCAGTGGACTGCTGGCAGGCATGGCAGCGTGGTATACGTACATGTGTATATGTATCTCTATCTGTATATGTGTAGACATATACTGCTCTGTATATGTATATATCTGGGTGTATATATGCATATCTATGTACATATACACACCCATCTATATATGTCAATATGTACATGTGTAATTATATATATATATATATATATATATATATATATATATATATATATAGATAATCATATGTACATATATATTCACATGCACTGAACATGGGGTGTAGCCCTACCTCAGCCCCCATAATCCCACCTTCGTAGTGCAAGGGGATGTCAGGCATATATAGCAAGTATATTAGCAGACTATTGCTACTGTAACAGGGATTGTCTTCATAGACATAGTGTGTGTGTGGGAGGTCACATCTGCTTTTCACATGTGCACCATTGGCTACTGACAGACATCCTAAGGACATCATAGTACAGTACCGCTGCAAGCATGTAATGCTCCTGTGGACTACAGCAGAGATATTGGCCAATATATGTGGACATGCTGACACACTCTGTACAGTCCAGAGGTATACACAGAACCTCTTAGTGCAGAACATGTGGACCAAGCCACATGACAAAATGGATTTTAACAGCCATGTAGATGGGTATAACACATAACGACTGGTATACATTTGCCCCCATAGGTTATGCATTCACACACCTCTGTCTGTCCTGACACATAACTGCTAGTACAGAGGTGCCATGGTGGCCACATACTACCCACTAGATATTGACATACATCTGTACAGCATCCCACTGCTCTGTCTGACATACATGACTGTTAAGGGAGGCCAGCAACAGTACATCTGGAAAGTATCTGGACATGACACCTCGCTGGCTAAGTACACTAAGCTGCTAGGCATGTAACAAAGCACTGTGCAGGCTACAGGCAGACTGGCTCGACACTGGCCTACATCTCCTATGGGGGAATGCACATGTACCTGCATATATAGCAGGCTCTACAGGAATGTCACAGCAACAGGTTAAGATACACCTGTGTGAAAGTGCATAACCACAACCAATGTGAACGTAGCCACAGCTACATATGGTAAGCTAGCATAATATTGCAGTATATGGACTATCTGTTCAACACCATCCTCAAATGTGCCACTCACACACTAACCATACATATACTGAGCCACTACACAGTGTGATCTGATGGCCGTTTGTGGTATGGGACATGTGTGTGTATGGCTCTACAAACATGTAAGCAAATATGGTAACATGCAGTGGAGCAGCATGTAACATCAGATAGGACGGTACTAAGGATGATGACATCTACCACAGTCTGTACATAGGTCAAGGTACATATTAACAATACACACACTGTCAGCATTCACCATAAGTACACGGACCTCAGTACTGTACAAACATCCACAGAATGTCCAGGTCATGTCATTAAATATAACCCCTACTGTACATAACATGTGTAGCAGTCTGATATCTCACTGGCTTGTTATTAGATATGATGACACTAATGATGGTGTACAGCACATATGCACCTCTTAATGCATGACATATGTACAAAGGTTGATAGAGTTGTGGCTGGAAGCACATACACACGGCCAATATTAACATGTTGCTGTGATAACCTCATACATTTACTGTTGTAACAGGGCTTGTTGCAACATATGTCCTATGGGGGATATGAGGTCAGTAACTGTCATGGTTTGCACCCTCTACAGACTGCAATCCTCACACTACCTTCTGCAGTTCACAGATAGATGCTCTGTAGGTAACACATGAAACCAAAGGCACAACACACTGCCCAGTCTGCAGATGACCCTACAGATGGGGATTCCTCATAAACCTAGAACTGACATGGCAGGTATTAAAACATGTAGGACAGCCATATCTACACATACACTGTCAAACCAACATTACTCCAAATGCAGTAGAGCAGCACTTACAGTCTGTAGTCATGTCAGGCATATCCCCCTCCTGTGTGTTGCCCTGTTTCCACAGTGTATGTTGTTAGAGGTGAATCGTCAATCCAGCTGAGATGCTGTTTGTCAAACAACAAATTTAGTTCCTGCTCACAGTGAATGAAAAAGGCCAACACCAACATGATGTTCCTTGATACTGGAGTGTGTTTCCATGCAACTGGCTACAGGAATGTTACCACAGCTGTTCCACATGCAGTCAGCTAGGGGCAGGCTGCAATTCATGCAGAGACCATCAGCTGATCATGAGCATCACTTTAAATGCACATGCTGCTGCCTAAGAAAAGCAGGTGTAGGTCTCCACATCCACCAGTGAGGGAGTGAGAGAGGCAGACAGAGGCATTGACAAGTCAGAGAGGGTTGGGAGAGTAAAACCTAAGCATGTTTGTGTCACACACTTAACAGCACAGAGTATCAAACCCCTGATGACTATGTAGTGTCATCACAGCCCTATGCAGTTATTGGATGCACCACATAGGTTACCTGTTGTGGAGTCCTCAGAACATATATGTGATAGTGGGTGACATCTGCAACAGGGATATGGTAGCTATATGGTAGATGAAGTACACGTGCCTGTCCACATGAACAGGTGCCAGCATCAACACAGCCACACTCTCATAGGGATGCACACACATTGACACACTTGGCAGGGCCAGGGATACAACTCATCACTAGTGAGATTGCCACAACACATTACTGTGCAGGTATCACATGCACCACATGGGTCATATGGAGGTTATATGGGCAAAAGGTATGGGGAGATGTCTGGCATCAGCAGCATGCTTCAGTATGCCACTGGGGGTTGTAGTGAGTGTGGATGTGATCATACGCATCATACAACACACACACAAACACACAGGGTGCCACTACTGACATGCATGGTGCATTTCTGCACTGGTATGTGGTGGTCGACTGTGCCAGATGGCTATACAAGGCTAGGTGATGGGTATACCTTGGCATCAGGCCACATGACAATGGTCTGCATTGTGGCTCAGGGCTGTGATTTCTGCATTTGCCCACAACAGTGGGTATTGTATCCACCATCCAGTCACCTGGGTGACTATTGCGTGTGGCCAATGCTGTGCATCGCTTGCCCTGTATGTGTTCCTTAGTCCATGACATGGACAGTGTCTGGGATGTGCACACCTCCCACATGCATGTACAGTGACATGTGGAACTGTACCTGGGGTGTTGGGCCCATGTTGTGTACACAGATTATCATTAGATGTGCCAGTCTTGGCCACTTGTTGCAGGAACTGGTAATAGACAGCCGGTTACCCCTGCACCTACATTGATAGCATGCTAATGGCATTCCCTGGTGTCAGTGGCATCTGTCCATACAGGGCATATTTTCAAGCATGGTATGTCCTTTGTGGGTCACATGTGATGGCACCACAGGTGTTGCAGGTGTCCAGTGTGGAACATGGGGAAGGTGCACTGTCTGCATGTATGCACCTATTGGACAGATGGATAGGGTACCATGCCCTCTGTAGTCCACTGCATTCACTCCATAGTTAATTAATTTTTCCCCCAATGTTACCTGTAGTAAATGTTCAAGTCTTTTACATGCTTAGTAATTAAACAATATAAAAGACTCGGCTACCTACCTTACTATTGATGTTTCCATTAGGAATGAAGGATGTTACTCAGAAAGCATGAGTGACAAAAATGATGGAAATATAAACAAATTATCAAGGAGGCAGTGCAAGGTGGACTTTACAATTTGGATGTCTCATTCTGACGTAGCATGCATTTCTAGGTGAGTGCTAGAATTGCTTTTATAGTTGCTGTGCATTACTTATTGCACAGGGGAGAGTGTTTGACAAATTTGTTCTATCCATTTGTGACATTGTTCAACTTTTGTATGTACACTTAGTATACATTTCTGGGGCTTGTGCTAGAATTGCTGTGCATAACAAATTGGTGGAGGGGGATTTTTTGAGAGAGAAATTTGTTTTTCCTCTGATGTTTTGACACAGATCACTTTCCTCCTACACTGACATTCATTTGTCCCACTTGCGCTGATGTTCTTTTGTCAAGCTTGCACTGACGTTCATTTGTCCCACTTGCACTGATGTTCATTTTTTTTCTGCCTCTACTGATGGTGAGTTCTTTTTCCTGCAAGCAGTTAAGTTGTTTTTTTTTCCCTCCTGTACAGATGTTTTTTTCCACCTGCACTGATGTTGAGTTTTTTTAATTACAAAGGGGTGACATGGTTCAGCTCTTCCTATCTACTGTAATCTGTTTTTCTGCCTGTGCTGACAATCATTTTTGGGGGTGTTGCAGTAGAAAGGTTATTGAATTGTGGTGGTTCTGTTCATCTTATGCTCAGATTTTCAGGTTTTTTGGGCTGCAATAAAACAGAACTGAATCTGAAACCATCACTGTTTGTTTGACTGAGGTGCAAAGCAGACATATCTTCAAAAGGGTAATGTGACCCCTTGAACCTCTCCAAATATGGTAAGTGGCCCCTGCAGTAAAAGGGTTGGAGGGAGATATTGAGTAACTACACAGGTGACATAGTAGGATTCTGAGATATGTATCATGAACTATGGATACAGGCCAGCTTATCCAAGTGAGCCATTGTTAGGTAAGGTTTAGATTAAGGTAAAATTTCTTTGAGATCTGTCTTTTATGATTAAGAAGAAGATGTACGGTAGTAGAAAGGATGGAGTGGAGGTCAGAAGGTGGACTGCTACACAATTAATCATCATCAGTAGAAGTCAAAAGAGAATGCTTGTTTATTTTTGAATGACAGACAAATTCATTCATTTCCTTTTAGTCTATGTGGATGAGTGCTTTGTATACCTGCACATTTAAACAGTTTGTTTTCTTCTACCCATGCCATAGTTTGTTATCAGAGTCTTTTTATTTTTGCCTTAAAGATCATTTCATAATACAACCCATTCTTGAAACTCTGAGCTGCACTCTTTTCACGTGACTATAGTTTGTTTTTATGTCCATGTACAAGTAATCATTGCCTCTCATTCTAGATCATAGCATGATGGAATACATCACGTTCCATGATGTTCACTGTATTCTCCCAGATTGTGCTAGCAAACAGTCTTTTGTATGTGGACCACTCACTTAATTATCAACAGCAAGCAGACTGCAGTGAAATAAATGAGTACAGAGGTGGTGTGCAGGATTTTCATCATCACATAACTCATCACAGTATTGAAGTCCGTCTCCGTGTGTGATCCAAGCTGAGGCATTCCTGTTATTTTTCACATACTGTGCAGAAGTGATTGCTTTTAACCATATGCAAGTACATCTACAGGACACTGTCATAATGTCCTAATATAAACTGCATGGAAAGAAAAGGTAAAACAGTAACTTGCCCACCTGCATATAGCTTTGATTTCCAACTTCACTTCTCATAATTATTTGTCTTTCTTTTAGCTGAATGCCTTTTTGAGCTGTGTTTGTGTAAAACAGATGATGTATGTAGCATCCACTGGTTGCTATTTTGAAGAAAATTTGCTGTGACTATTTATGGATTGCATCCAGTTTGGGAAACAACAGCTTGTAAGACTCATATTCTGTTGTTCTAAATTATGTTGTCACAATTTGTAAGGACATTTATATGATACTTGATAGCCACAATGTCATTGTAAAGCATCTAGCCTCATTCACATAATTCGTCTTTGTGCCAAGTCTGACAGTACTATATTGTCAGCCTTTTGGAAAACTGATCTCTATACATAGGTAGTACACTTAATTTTCATACCAGTGGTCCTCAAACTGTGAGGCAGCCTTCTATTTCTCCAAAAATGCTGTTGTAATTGGATCTGCCCTGCAGTATCTGGATCCCATGGGAACTGCTAAACCTTCAGTTTGATATTATTTTGTATGTGGGTCAGTGTTTCAAACTCCTGTTTATGTTCAGTTCATTTCTATGGTTCTGTGTATTTGGATCCTTGTTCATCTAGTCCTGTTATATCTATTTAATGTCTTGAGACCAGTAACTTTCCCAATAATGGTTTTGTTCTTGAACTTAAGCACTTTTCCACTGGCTGTGAAATAGGTTGTCATTATTCCCCAGCCTCAAGAAGCCCGCTCTAGACCCGACTGTTCTGGACAATTTCTATTCTATCACAGACTTCCTCTTCTGGGGTAAAGTTATTGAGAATGTTGTTTTTAGGCAACTTCACAACCATTTTATAGGTAATGGGCTCATTGATCATGGTTTTACATATGCTACAACACAGGGACCACACTCATTTGGGTTGTAAATGATCTCCTGATGGCTAGACACCAGTGGTCCTCTTGGATCTCTTGGTAGCAGTTGATACAGTTGACCATGACCTACTGATTCATCGATTGATTAAAATCATACTCTGTATTGTCCTCTATGGGCCTAGAGTGGTTTAGATCATACCTTTCTGGTCAGTTTCAAAGGATATGTTCAGGTTTGAATACCTCTTCACCTCACCTATTGTGTTGAGTCCACAAAGTTCAACCCTAGGTCCACTACTTTTACAGAATATATATGTTTCCAATGAAAAATCATATTAGGAGAGGAGATTAGTTATGCAGATGATACATTTATATCTCATTTCCATAGGATGACGTGGCACGCCATCAGATCTGCCCTGCCATATCTGGACCCCATGAGAACTACTAAACAACATTCAGCTTGCTATTCTTTTGCACCTTGGTCAGTGTTCAATATTCCTGACTATGATGGGTTTATTTCAATGGCTCTATGTATGCGACTAACACCTTGTTATCAATGTCCTGAGCTTTTGATGTTCCATTCCATTGATTTTGTGGATTTTGTGATCCAACTGGTCTTGTTTTTGTTACAGTCAACATTTTTGTATATTGACCTTCTATTATAGAACCATATACACACACACACACACACACACACACACACACACACACACACACACACTTACACACACACGCACAGATAGGCAGACAGATCGCTAGATAGACAGATAGATATATAGAGAAAACTTTCATGCTCATCAGAATGCCAGAGGACACTCTAACAAATCAAGCACTTCTACAATCCTCATATCTAAATGTGTAAATGTTGTATTTGACTACTAATTGTGCAGCTAGGGGTCAATATCTAGAAGGAGGGTGGGTCTCCCACTGACTGGCAATCATCAAGCCTTGTGAATTTGGAGGCAGTGAAGTTACCTATTGCATGCTTCTGTAGTGAAATGACAAATTTTATTTAAAGTGTCTTTGTGTAACAAGGATTTCTGACAGGAGCTGAGCAACTACTGGCAAAACATTTTCTACTTTTCGATACAGAAAGATAACACTCAGTGCCTTGTTTGTTTCCAGAGTGAGTAAATATAAGTAAACTGTAGCTGAGCTTAAGTTGTTTCATCACTATACTGAAAGTGATTTTGTCATGGAGCTTAAAGAAAGGTGACTAGTCTAATAAAACTCCTGGATACCTGTAATGAGGTACCAGCCCATTTGGACTGCTGAAACGCTCATGTGTTAGAAGCAATCCAACATGTACGAGATTTTTGTGGTTCCTAAGGTCATAATGGTGGATCTGTTTTAGTTGGTTGCAAACTTATTGTATTACAGCCATTACCAATGGCTGCCAACATTTTTATAAAGGTCTGTCTGCATTACTGAAGTTGCTTTAACTGACTTTAGGGCAAGTAAATCATCAACATTTTGAGTGTCATTAAACAAGGATTCAGAGTTAAAGTTCAATGATAAAAAAGTAACTCAGAGATTGCAAACAGCATACTTTGGAAAAAAATCATGTTTATTGGAACAAAAGCATTCTAGCAACTTTACAAGACATAGGCCAGTGTAAATAAAGAAAAATATATTCTTTTCTCTTGCAGTTCTGCAACACTTACTGGACAATACACAGTGATTCTTATTTTTAAATAGTACAGAGACTGCATGCTTAATATTCAAAATAGGGACGTTCTAGAGATGCCATCGGTGAAGAAACCCAGCAGTCAACAAAACACAAGACTGAAGAAGTCTTAGTTGTTTATGGAATCTGAAAAAGTTCTGGTTGTTTATAAGAGATGAAAGCCTTTACTATTTAATAAACGGTCCAGTGTTTCTCTGACCATAGTGTCTCTTTACCGTTTTTTTTTTCATTTGGATTTCTTATTTGAAAATACTGTCTGATTAGCAGTCATGTTTGGTGGCAGTGGCAGGTGCTTGTTAAAGTTCACTTTGAAAACAGAATCATATACTTCGTGCAGTGTGTACCCCAAACAGGCATTCCTACAACAGTCTTGAAAAGTATGAGCCCAAGTGAATTGTGTAAAGTGGTAAATTCTTTGAAACAAAAAATAAGGGCATAGGCGAACAAAAAGAAGCAGTACACGGCTTAATGAAGTTTGGTGGAATGGGTGGATGGGAGTGAATGCCGACCTTCAAATGTACTAATAGGAGGGATAAAAGGTTTATTACCATGTCGTAGACTGCACATAGGCTCCAGGGACACCAATTTACATTTCTCAAAAAAAAAAGGAATTCCATTCTCATGAGATGAAATCTGGGAATTATACCTGGGATTTTTAAATGAAATGTCTACTCTTTACAGTGATCTAGATATACATTTTCTACTGCAGCTATGTATATGTGGGATTAAAACATATTTTAGGTACAAAACATTCAATAAAATAAAGGGTACCAGGGAACTACCAGATGTTCATTACATGGATCATTGCTCCAGAATCATAAAATGACTGGAAAATTAGCTATAGGAGGATATCAGTGTCTGTATTTATACGGAAATGCAATCTTGCGCAGTGGCCATTAGGTGGACTGTTATTACCAAAGAAAATGTATCATGTGCTGCTGGTCAGTTGGTTTCTGCCTCCTAAAGACAATGTTTTTTTTGCTGTGCTTTGTGGTCTGTACTAGTCTTAGCAGTTTAGACGGAGATGATAAATACTTGTGGTTACATTCAAGGTTCATATTATTTTTATGTTGTTATTATTGTTTTTTTCACTTGAGATATCCACCAAAAATAGTACCAAGAGCTCTTATTAGGTATCAAATTCCATCCAATGATTTTCACTCACAGTGTTTGTTTCATTTAGGGGACAATCACAATTCTTCAGATTCTGAACACTCATTTAAATTCAGTAAGAAGACTTCAGCTAGAAAAGCCAGGGATTTACAGGCCTTCTTAGAAAACAGGAGGTTTGCTGCATGTACTTCTGTTGCTAATCCTTCTTCTCTCATTTAGTTGGTTACTTCCAAGAAAAACAAAAATACAAAATGCATACATGAAAATAGATACTAGATAGATGGATGGAATGATAGATAGATAGATAGATAGATAGATAGATAGATAGATAGATAGATAGATAGATAGACAGATAGACAGATAGATGATAGATAGATAGATAGATAGATAGATAGATAGATAGATAGATAGATAGATAGATAGATAGATAGATAGATAGATAGATAGATAGATAGATGAAAGGAAAACAATAAACATTTCATAAAATCTCTAAGATAAGATGGGAACGTACAAGTGTTAGATACATCAGAGGGACTGGTAACAACGATTCAGGAACTCTAAACAGATACAATGACTGAGGCCAATCTTCCTCTGGGTGTTGCCTTTTGGATTTGTTCCTTCACTCTGTAGGTTAGTATCTCTTCTGGTCTCCTCAGTCTCTTTGGTGCCTCACTGCCTCAGTAGGAGATAGCAGATTGCTGAAAAAAATTAAACTGAAATTAACATTTACACAACTTTAGATGTTTTTCTTTCCCATGTGAAACCTTTTATTGTTTATCTGCTTCACATTCTGTGACAGACATCTATTTTGACTTTATCTTTGCAAAGTGGAATTTTAGTTATTTCAGTAAAAGTGTCTAAGGACAGGACATCTGTGGTTCAAATGCCTGATATCTGCTCTCCTGTTTTCAAAATGTCAGATACCAAGTAATGCCGTCCCCTGCTGCTTGAAGATCAGATGTCAGTCCACATATCATTTTGCACTCCAGCTGCTGTATTTCAGATAAATTAGATTTGCAAAGAATTATTTTTTCTTTACATTAAAAGAAGATTTCAGTTTTAGCAGCTCCTACTAATTCTTCAACAACAGACACTGCAAAAAGAGAAGAAGATCCCTGTCTCCTCCTTCTCCACATGTATCCAGTTTTGAGGCAGATGAGGGGTTTATGACCTATGGTGAAAAATTTATTTGTCCTCTACATTTTGCCACTGAGTCTTCAATGCTCCCCATTTTATTAGTAGTCTTAGAAGATGCTGCTTTTGGAGAAACCATGCAGTTTCTCAGTTCATGCAATTGATGAAGAAATATTTTAAATGGCAATAGAAAACACCTTTAACTAAAATGAGGTATTATGAGCTGCTGAAATTGAAGATACATAAATCCATTGCTGTCTCTCCTACTTTGCCATATATTTATTTTATTTATTTATTTATTTATTTTACATTTGTTGACTGGGATAGTCCGACTGGATACATGTCCATTTTCAGCGGAGGCTCGGGGAGAAAAACGCCAAAGGTAGTTACAAAAGAAAACATAGTGCAAATTAAGCACAGTTTTCAGACTCTGTAGAGACAAGTAAGTTATACAATCTCACAAATTTATGAAATAGTTTAACAAATTACAACATAAAGAAGTTGCAGGTGAAATAGTATTGGTACACAAATATAACTAAGATTTAGTCAGGCTTGGAGCAAGGACATAGCCAATGAGAACTGAAATACTGCTTAAGACATTTCTTGAATTGAGTTAGGGTTGTCTCTAGAGTAATGTCAACAGGCAGTGAGTTCCAAGTTTTGCCAACAGAGTTGGCAAACAAAGAGTGACCGGCTGAGCTGTTGGATTTGACAGTCTGAACTACCAGTCTATCAGATGAGCGAAGTGGTCTGGGGTTGTAGTAGGGGTAGATAATCCCCTGGATTCTCAAAAGCTTGCACTGAGTGCAAGATCAGTGCAGGAGCTCAAGCAGGCAATATGTCTGCAGTGAGATCCAGGAACAGCCTGCAGGGGCATGCATGAACGCTCCTGCACTAATCCTGCACGGACTAAGCCCTGGTATGCAAATCACCCCGTTTGCAGGAGAAATCTATGCAAATGAGGTGATTTTGCAATTCAGGAAGCTTGCAACAGTCCGTGCAGGACTAGTGCTATCTGCAGAAATGTACTCGGTTAGTAACCGAGTACATTTCTGCAAAATCCAAAACGGAGCATTTACAGCTCACAATAAAGGCTACATATCATGTAGTAAGCATGCCAATGGCCAAGTATAAGGCCACTGGTATTGCAAACATAAAAAAAAAATACAAAAATCAACTTTTATTCTTTTTTTATCCAATCTCGGCTGTTTAAGCGTAGGGCAGCGGCGTGTAAATGGGATCGTAGGGAAAATAATAAAATAAACCTAAAATAAGCAGTCTAACTAAAATCACTATTCTGCCATGCAAGTCAATGGCAGGCAGAAGACAACCTGGGCAGTGAGTAGTGGTTGCTAAGGGGGGAGGCTCAGTGTAAGACATGTAACTATGCATTAGCAGGCAGTCCTATGCAAATGAGGGGAAGGATAGTGAATCCCAGTTGTACCCAGCATGTGAGTCAGGTCCCAACAGTGTAAGAGTAGGAATAGCTTGGTGCAAGCCTAGGAGTTAGGTGACATCATGGGGGTGTGTGTCAGGCATACTGTAAGCGGATTGGAGCCCTGTAGTTTGGGTTTGCTCTTAGCTTAGCACAGCTAAGCTAGGGGGTGAATCTAAACCTGCTTAGCACTCTGTACAAAGCCTAAGTGGGTGTGCGCGCCATGCACCAGGTTTTACAAAAAGAAAAAAGAAGTTAAACCAGGAAATAGCAGCAGCGTGCACTGTGCACTCTGTTTGCTCGGCGTGCACATGGGCTAAAACAGGAAGCCAACGGGCGACCGGACCTTTTTCCATTACTAAAACTTTGATTTACAATGTGCACGCTGACCAATCAGCGTGCACGTTTTTGAATATTAATGGGGGGGGGGTCATTGTATAATGTATAATTTGCCACAAACTGACAGACCATTAAAGAGGCCTGAGATATACTGGAGCCAGTCTTCTTAACAGCAAAGTATAATCTTATGGAAACGTGTACTAATTAATTTTGAAATTATCATTTGTTGAACAGAATGACATCCCTCAAAAGTGCTAATGGAACATTACTGGACAAAGCTGACTCTGACAGCCTCATACACTTTAATTTTACATTTAGTAGTAACTGAGTTACATATTTAGATACATGGAGTTTGACAAATGGAAAAGAATGAATAGCATAGTTAGTATGTTATCGCCTTCATTTGAATACAGTTGTATATTCCGAATCCACTTTTTGCTACACTCTACTATGTAACTTATTGTTCTGTCACCATCTTGTTACTATTCTAATTATACTTTCAATGCATTTTGTAACACAACTTGGGTATTTTAACACATCACCCTTTCTTCATCAAGCAGATAACAAACCTGCAGCATCAAAAATCATGTGGAATACGGCCATATCCCCTGTCTTTCTGCATTACTTTAAAAATGAAGTTCATAAAAAGGCTGTAGGCTTAAGTTAGATTTGTTGGTATCTGCAGCATTAAATGATGATTTATTTTCTGTTAAAGGTGTCTGTGCCATTTTTTGTATTAAATTGTAGTTTTACCAGCCAGAAATTATTCCTTAACCTTGGAAAAAATAGTCATTGTAGGGACTGGGCAATGATTTAAATATATCTGCAAAGTATTATGGGTATATAAAAATAGTAATTTATAACATTGTGACTTCACTACTACGTCTGCACATTTGTTCATTTTCATAATAAGGTGTCCTACCTGCAAGACCTGTTGACAACTTGGCTTTCTAGGAAGCAAGAAACTCATACTGATACATTTAACATAGAAACAGAAATAGTCTAGGTATTACATTAGGTAATGTGGTATTGTGGATCCAGTCATTCGTGATGTTCAGAAGGCCATTCTTATCACCAAAACAAAATGCAAAAGCTGCATCAAAAACTGTATAATTTGGCATTGTAAAGGTAAGAGTGTCATACATACCTAGCTTTAGGGACTGGTTACTTACACATGCATCAGAAAGTAAAAAATAATCCTTAAATGCTAGTGCACATTTCATGCAGTGTGTGTCTGTGTTGTGGAGTAGTACATCTTCAGAGAAACACTCCATTATTGTGCTCACAGATTCTTAAAATCTTGTTTTATTACATAAGTGAAGAACCAAAACTAAAAATTTCTTGTTAAAATATGCATTTTGAACTTATAAATTAAATTAGTAAACATACATGGCATACTACACAGACATTCACAGGCACATATTCATACACACATCATAGCTTTGTGTTACTTAATATTTACTTGCTAATACAATGTCATTCTATATGGCAGCCAGTAGTGGTATTTTCTCTCCTAAGGACACTGTACAAAACTTAACTTTATCAATATCATATTCTGGATCGGGGGAGGTGCACACAGCCACATGCACCACAATTAGTTTCTATAACTCACACATTTGTCTCAGCCTCCTATTGAATAACATACAAGATTCAGAATTTGATAAGAAGCAGGATGGTCCTTTATTTGCTCCCAAGATGAAATATTACATTTCTGTCTGCATGTGTATTTTCTGAAATTTACCAGCTAAGTTATCTTCTGTCTCATGCAATATATAGAGATTCTCCTGTCGCACATGTGGCAAATTGTATATTATATAAACTGTTTAATTAGACAGTTAGGGTGTTCGAATCTAATACTAGATAAATAATGTGACTGTGTATACTGTCATGTAAAATTGTGCCCATGACAGCACCTCTTAAAAGCAGAGTCCATCCCTAACCCTATTTAAGCATAGCCTTGGCCAATGGATGAAAAATTGGATATTCACCCTGGGTGTGGCCCCACGTCTCTGATAAACAGAGGTAAACAGCAATGCCCAAACTAACATACCCCCCATATAACCTCTAGAAAATTTAACTACCATACCCCCTCCTAATAAATGAACATGATACATAGGGACACCACTGGGTTGGATTGCATAGCTAGGCTTATAAAGACCCTGTTGGTCATTAGCCTAGTATATAACTATGAACTTTGTTCCAGTGGGTTACATATTTTAATCTCAAATCTCTCTTGCACTTACCTGTGTTTTCCCTTACATCATTTGTATTCTTCCTCTTGAACTACATTTCTTGTCCCTTAAATTCTCACACTGCTCAATTTATCATCTATTGAGTGGGATTCCAAAATGTGTGGGAAAACATAGTAAAGCGCCACTATCATCTACTATCCTGAAGCCGAATTTCATCCCATCATCCAGGAATGACATCTTCATGGGGAAGTAGGTGCAGCCAGTTCAGTTCCTCATAATGCAGTGGTATTGAATTACTTGGATACCCACTATAATAGGAGCAGGTAATGATATTCCAAGACATGTTGAGGTAATGAGGACTTGGTGTGCCTGCCAAGTCTGGTCAAAGTTGCCAAGTGCCACAGCTCTCTCTGTGTGTCATATATTGTGGGCTAAATTAGCCATTCAGGTAAAGTTGCACAGCCATGATGCCACCTTGCACAGAAGCACAACCTGTGTGTACATTTTGCTAGTATAGGCAGTCTGACTTCCCATCAGGTAGTATCCGTCACACAGGTGCAGGGCTGCTTTCATACCTCTCAATTGTACAGATTTTCACAGAATGTCCAGATTTTTGGCTCATAATTTTGGCCTGTTCCTCATAAAATTTGTAGTTTTCTGGCAAATCACTGGGATGATCTGAGGATTGGAGTCACTAAATAATGATGTACATTTGATTTTCAGACTTCAAATCCTTCAGAAAATGTATGCTAAACCAAACCCTTTTACTATAGCAACTTTCTAAGTTTATAAAAGTAATATTTAAAATATGTCCCTATTTTGGGGCCTTTGCCTCCCCCCCCCCATTTTGTTGGGCTTTGTCCAGATTTCTTGCACTAAGAGGAGAGTTATAGTTGCTTTTCCACAACAGCCCATTGACTTCTGTGGGATACTCTGTTGCTTGAGGGTTGTAAAATGGTGGCATTTGCCAATGTACAACTCTAAAGTGTTTGAGCATAGGAAGCCTGATTCCCATTTTGGAATTAGGTATTGGGTTTTAGCAGTTTTCAGTGGGAGGTTGACATAATGGTTAAGGTGCTGACCTTACAGACACAAGGTGCAGGGTTTGATTCTCACATGGGGTAGATGGCTAGTCTTAAAATGGTCCACAAGGGCAATTAGCATTAACCTAGTACCATTTTTATTTCTGAAAAGATGTCATGCCTACATAAACTAAAGTACTGCTGGTGATTCCCTGCTGGGTGAGGAAGTAAACCTATATTTTCTTGTCTTCAAGTGATAAAGTTGCTGTCTGTTTTACTTGTTCCATTTTGTTTTCTGTTTTAAGAATTCTGCTTGGCCTAGTGTTTTTGTTCAATGTGAGGGATAGACACTTAAATTAGCTAGGCTGCACATTTCACGTTTTTTTTTCCATTCGTTAAATTGTTTGAGTGATACTTAAATATACAGTGAATTTCTGGGCCTTTGTCTTATTTCTGAAAATATTTTAAGCCTGCATAAACTAAAGCACTGCTGGTGATTCCCTGCTAGTTTTCCCATCTATTGTCCCCTTTGTTGATCTACTTTTTAAACCTGGTGATTTTAAGCTGCACACTTCTACTGTAAATTGAGCTTACTCCCTTTCTACACTGCTGTTCATATCTTGAATTATTTATTTGCATTTCCTTGTGCTTATATTGAAAAAATGCATTTTGCCTCTAATTGTCTGTTCTACTGATTTACATGATCTGAATTCATTATATAGCTAGCTGTTGGATAAAGTTGTGCATTTTTACACTCTAGCAAGCACTTCTTTTACATCAACAGGTCAGTGGATTTTCCATCTAGTGCACTAAGAGGTAGTCTGGTATGTTTAAGTTGGGGAAACACTTTAGATTTTTGCATTTAGTTTTATTGGCTGGAGGGCTTATTAATCAGATTTTCTTGATTATATTGCATTTATAAAGTCTGTACAATTGAATGGATTTTGGCTTGTTTATATAAAGCAAATATTTTTATTGAATAATCACACTTTTATAAGCTGTTTAAAGTATTCTGCTGTATCCATATCCTTAAGTTTGTTTGTGGTAGCATTTCATATCTTTTAAGTTTGTTTGTGGTAGCATTTCACTCTGGACACTCATTTACTCTGTTTTTACATTAGGAGGACTGGGATTATTCATCTAGTGGCAGTAGGTATTTACCTATCTATCTGAGCTGGCAAACACAAGTATCTTTTTACACTTCTCATATACTGCCACTGTACTTTAGCAGTTTCAAAAAATGTATTTTCTGCTGCTGCTTTAAGTAGTTAATTACACTGCATTACATTGTATCTGTTAGTTGGAGGGCTGTTGTAGGTAGTTTATGTGGTCTTGTTACACTTGGACTCCAAGCCAACTATTATACATTAACAAGTTGTTTTTTTGCACCTTTGTGACAGAGATGTGCTGATCTAACCTGAGTTGGGGATTGCTGGTGAAGTCTTATTGTGTGCTTTCCTGATTTGTAATTAGCTTAAAACTTGTTTCTCTTTCTCTTTGCTCATATTTAAGCCTCGTGCTTGCATGGTGCTGCTCTTCACACAGTGGCTGTTAACAGTACCCTTGTACAGACGCAAAAGCCTAGAATCTCATTTTTTTCCCATAAACAGCTGTTAGTGAAACCCTTCCAAGCTGTTCTGGTGCTCTAGGAGTAACTCAGTTGCGCACTGAGAAGTGTTGTCTTATTGCTAACTTTAGCCAACACAAAGTATAGGTCCCTCTTTTAGTCTCAGTGCTACCAACACAATCCTGTGAAATTAACCCTTTCTCTTCCTTAATAAAACATACAGTAAGAACCTGCTATCATGGTTTCCCATAATCTCTCTGACCAGCCTGGGCATCCTGAGGCATGTAACAATTGTCTCATGTATACTGGCAACTACTTCTGAAACAAATACTTTATGTGAGAGATTTATTTATTTATTTAACATTTGTTAACCGGGAAAGTCTGACTTGGAAGAAAGCCAATTTTCAGCAGAGGCCCAGAGAGAAAGGCTCCAGATCTATGTCTTTGTAACGTGGGAGGAAACCAGAGCATCCGGAGGAAACCCACACGAATGTAGGGAGGACATGCATACTCCGCACAGAAGGCACTCCAGCCGAGAATCAAACTGGAGAACCTCTTGCTGTGAGGCGACAACACTACCGCTGCACCACTGCACTGTCCAATGTAGATGTAATTACACTATGAAATTGAAGGCAAGACTCTCACTTCTTCTTTTCTTCTTCTTCTTCTTTTTTCATCTTTTCCCAGTTAGGGGTCGCCACAGTGGATCACCCGTCAGCTCATGATTGGCAGTGGAATTTTATGGTGCCAAGGTGCCAGCCTGGCGCCCAACCTTCCACAGAAGGCACACGCACACACACACTCAAACCTAGGGCCAATTTGGAGTGTCCAAGGCACCTACAACATGTCTTTGGGATGAGAGAGGAAACCGGAGTACCCGGAGGAAACCCACACAACCACAGGGAGGACATGCAGACTCTGCACAGAAGGCACCCCAGCCGAAAATCGAACCAGAGAACCTTTTGCTGTGAGGTGGCAATGCTAACCGCTGCACCACCGTGGCCGCCCAGAGACAAGACTCTCACATAAGGACAAAATGAATGCCAAACAGGTTGTCAGCATGCACACACTTCCCATACTAAATGAGGACATGACACATAAACATACATATATGGAGGTACTCACTAGTAACTTACCAAAAGATCAAAGGCCTCCTCAACAAATAAGCCCATAAGGCGTAACACCACAAAAATTAATGTATTGGTCATAGGTGACTCCATTGTGAAACACACGGATGTTCTCCTCACCAGGGTAGATAAGGAGTGGGTTACAGTTAGCTGCCTATTAGGTGCCAGGATCCATCAAGTCACTCAGTCACTCAAGTCATTCAACTACAAGTACCCGTATGACTCCGTCATAGTCCATGTGGGGGTGAATGACTTGTGACATACCTCAATGGACTATATGAAGAGAGACATCACTGAGCTCTCAGATTATGTGTCACAGGCATTTATACGCCTAGCCTTAAGCAGCATTCTACCTTCTCCAAGGATGATACCATAATGTAAATGAAACAGTATTTACTTTAACAACTGGCTTAGCTTCTGCAGTCAGTCGAAGGAGATCCAGTATCTGAGAGCCTGGGAAGACTTGGTGTACAGGCCATGCTGGTTTGCCAGAGATGGTCTGCACCTGTCTCCTCTAGGTTTTTTGATACTGTCAAAGGCATTAGCCACCATTATTGTGCCTTTTTTAAGCAGTGTCAAAATAACCAACCTCCCAACATAACAAAATCCTCTCTAGATAAATTCAAGGCATTGTCCTCCAAAGCTAACTACAAAGTAAAAATAGCCTATTTAGCTAAGGATCATCATGAGGCATTCTTTAACAATGTCCAAAATCTAAAAGGGAATACCCACCTATGCACTGAACTGGTTGTGAATGGCACCACCCATACTCAACCAGAGGTAATAGCCAACCTGTTAGCTGACAGATTTGGAGAAAACTTCACCCCCCCTGTCCCCTCCAGTCATCCCCAAAGTATAGCTGCCATCATTCCTCAACCTATTGTCTCAAATCAGCAGGTCATCTCGGCACTTTCCAAGGCCAGAAATATGGTATCATTGGGACCAGACAACATAACAGGTTGCCTTTTGAACAACTTAAAACATGACCTAGAAGACCCACTTCAAAGACTCAGAGATTCAAAGTAAACTTTATTGTCATTTAAGACTACACCTGTATAAACCTAAATTAAATTATGAGTATCAGATCATTATGAGAGTACAGAAGAAGCATAGGATAAAACAAATACAGCATTAAGACATATCAAGTAAAGGAATTAGAGACTAATGACTATGCCACAAGAACATAAGAAAAAACTAACTCCCCCTGTGTAGTCATATAAATACTGTACAGCAGCAGCATGACAGGTAAGGTTGGTTATTGTGCATGAACTAAAACTGTCACTTTTTATGTATTATTACATAAAGCAAGTAACAAGCAATTGCACTTGAATGTAAATATATAGCTAAGTAAATAAATAAATATTGCACATTCCAAACAAAACACTGTTATTAATTTAATTTGCGGTGGAGTCACTAGGGCTGGTGCTGAGTTAATAAGTCTCATCACCGTTGGGTAGAAGCTGTTAATTAACTTAATTAATTAACTGTTAACTTGGATCCCTGTTTAACTACAGCCTGAACACTGGCTATGTTTCAGTGGAATGGTGGACAGCAAAAGCTTCTGTACAAAGGGTGACCAACATCTGACCCTGGGAATTATAGGCCCATAAGCTTGACTAGCCTATTCTGCAAGGCCATAGAAAGATTCATTATGGACCTTATTAACAAGGACATATGTAATCTCCAAACTCTGGACCCAATTCAATGTGAACTCGTTAAAGATATATCATGCCTGTTAACTCATTCCCTGCAGTACAGCTCTTTTGAGTGTGCACCTTTAACTCCCAGCAGGTGTGGTTTGAACCTTTAAAATAAATGAAGTTATCACCTTACAGTTCAAACAAATAATCATATCTCTGGAACCATACGTTTTACTAGAAAACTGTAAATGGCAGCCTATTTAAGATAAATTAATTTTACATTGGTGGCATTCATTCAGTTCAATGCTTTAAACTAGATTTTATAAGCAAAAATAAAGGCAGTAAATATTAATTTTGTAATGTTATATAAACAGTTTATGATATGTCAGTAACTATTCAAGCAAGACACATACTGCCAGCAGGATTTTCTTTATACAGCTATGAGCTTTCATATGAGGCTATGTAGTTCTTCTTCTGTTATCTGAATGTTGAGATATTTAGAGAAATATGAAAATTAATTACAATGCAAATAAACTATACAAATATTCAACATTTCTTTAGCTGCATTAGACAGAGGTCAGATATCAATACAATTGTGTTTGCCACGATGTATGCTTTAAGATGAACTCCTCTGATACCTTGCATGTAGCATAGTTTTGGAATTATTAATACAGTTATGAACAAGCAATATTTGACACCTAGCGGCATCAGTAGGAGTTAACTGCAGAAATCCATGGAGACTTATTCAGTTGTAATGGGCTAAACATGGTTGACTTCTTTGAGAAAGTCACCAAGGCCTTGGACGAGGGAAAGACAGTGCATACCACCTATCTTGACCAAGCCAAGACATATGACACAATCCCCCACTTAGGTATTATAGAGAAACTCTCCCAATTGGGAATTAACCCCTACATTACTAGATAAGTAGCCAAACTAGCTCACCAACAGGACACATACACACATACACACATCAAAGTGGGTGACTTCACCTCTAGCAAAAGACCAGTCACCAGTGGCATATCACAGGGTTCTGTGCTGGGCCCCTTACTATTTGGAATTTGTTTTTCAGAAGTCCAGGCAAACTAGGATGGCCTGTGGCTGACCAAGTTTGCTAATGATTCCAAATTGGAAGCAATATTTGAGACCCCCAATGATGTTAATATACTGCAGACAAAGTTAATACAGAGAAATGATTGGTGCCAAAGCCACAGATTAATGCTAAATGCAAAAAATGCATTATTATTCCCTTTTGGAAAGCTGGCATCCCTGCTAATTACATTATAGACAGCATCCCCTAAGTGTAAACCCAGTGGTATGTGATCTGGATAATCATGCTCATACTCATACAGTAGTAAGGAAATCCTTCTATGTGGCACATCTTATAAGTAAAGGCATCGCATCTAGATCTAAGGATGTCATAATTCCTTTATACTCATCCCTCCTCAGACCACTAATTGAGCACGATGCTCCCCTTTGCATGTACCTCAGCAGACTTGCAACAACTGGAGAGACCACATAGGTTTTTCAAAAAAAATTACAGGGTACACAAAGCAAGTCTTATGAAGAAAGGCTGAAAGCCCTGTCACTGTATTCTGTCTGTTACAGGTTGCTAATTGGGTGACCTGTAATTGGCTTACAGGGCAGACTCTGACCCAGCCCGGATGGAAATGCTGCACATTTGTAAATCAGACTGCAGGAGGGTCATTTTCTCCAGGGATCTAGCCTCTGACATGAACAGGAGGGATAGATACATCTCCCAGAAACTGCCACTTCTCTGGATCAAGCTTTCAGCTCCCTTGAAACACAGCCCATCTCTGACCCTCTTCAAACTCAATCTAGATCAATGGATGGGTGACTGCAAATTCACTCCTGGGGTGGCGCCTGTGACATCCTCTCTCTCAAGGGGCTTGAATCCTCACCACTGACACTGGAGAGGGACATTCACTTGGAACAAAAATGGATACACCCAGTATTTCCAGATGTAGCTCTCTGCATCAAGCACAATTTCCCTTAAGAGCACACAGGGAACACACTCAGTCTGGGGTCCAGATTTCTCTATCTGTCTCCCTCCTGGTCCCCAATAAGACTCTCCACTGGTACAGCTATAGAGTTGAGACCTCAGCTGAGTGTCCACAGCAAGTCCTCCAGCACCCTCTCTGTGAAACCAGTGCTTCCTGTCCCTGCTCCAAGTAGCTGACACACACAATTTGAGATTGGATTTCTCACACACACACACACACACACACACACACACACACACACACACACACACACACACACACACACACACACACACACACACACACACCTGGGAAAGGCTGGTACAGATTTACTAGCTATGCCCCCTTCTGCCCAGACTATAAAGTAGTTACACTGCCACAAGACACCTCAAAGCCAGCTACTCTAAGGCTCTTGCAAAGGTACCCAATTATACTGAATGAAATTAATATTAATACAAATGGTAGTTTGACCAACAGAAAGGCTTTCAGAGATTAAGATATTATCTAAAAGACCACCCACAATGAAAAGTTTAAACATAGTTAATAATAAACAATAAAAGAACATGAAAAATACTAAATATCTATTTACACTAAACAACAGAGTTTCAGCCACAGTAAATATTAAAAATAACACAGGTGGACAGGTTCATGCAGTTACAGAAAAAAAAAATACTTAACTAATCTTGCTATATTTTTCTGACTAATTTAAATAATTATTCCTTGGGTACTTACTAGAGTAAGGCAAGATGAAGTAAGTGATGGTTCCCTTCTTGTCAGGCTACAAAAACAGAGTGCTCTGAGACTTTAGTCTCACCTAGTATTAAACATTATTTTTAGTGATGGATTACAGAATGACATCATATACATCTGGTCATCTGACTTCCATTTCCCTTGTAAGCCTCTTTGGCTTGAAGCTGTCAGGGTTTAGCACACATGTGTCAATAACACACACACAGAGCCTTGCTAAGATCTGCTGCAGTTCCGGAAGTCATAAAACAATTTCAAACCTCCACCCTTTCAGAGTAGCAATGCAGAAAGCTTCCTAGTACAGACTTTTTGTCTCTGACTGCATTGAGAACTATAACATACAATCTTTATGGCATAAATTAATTAATTTAATTTCTTACTATTTTTCACAGTCAGATGGATAGAGATTAACCTCTTCTCTTCCAGGATCCCCTTTTACAATATATACATTTCAACAGCTACAATAATACATGTACATTTCTTCCTCTGTCCAGCAGGATACACTGTTGCTACATTTTTAGCACAAGCAATTTTACAAATACATTTTCAACACAAGCATCTGAACAAATCAGTTTGATATACAAATGACATATAAATCTTTACAAAATTCCAGCTAGCTATGCAGGCATATGTTACACATCCACTGCCTTACTTCTCCTAGCATAGCTGGCAATACCTCACATCATCACATCTCTCCCCCCTTTGAAGATTCAAGCTAGTTTTTCAAGTGACTCTTGAAACACGTTGCTTGAGAGAAATAAGCCTATCTGGGAATACATTAACCCATACACTGTCTTGAGATCCTATCTGCCTTGGCATTTCTGGCACCACTACAGTGCCACATTGTCACATCATATGCCTGCAAACCCTAGGCTCCACCATAGTAACTTGTCATTTTGCTGTCTGGCTCGCTGTAGCCATAGATCCCCCTCACACTCCTCCTGCCTCCTACTGCAAATACTTAGCACCAGGGCCTCCCTATCATGGTAAGGTTTCATCATGTTAACATGATACAGTTTGGGTCTCTACCTCCTACCTAGAAGTTCTACCATGTAGTTAACATCACTGTACTTCCTTACCACTTTGAAGGGTCCCTCTCAAGGTGCCTGTAGCTTATTGTGTCAGACAGGAATGAAAACCATAACTTGCTGTCCAACAGCATACTATTGGGCTCAAGCATTCCTGTCATACCAGACCTTTTTCTGCTGTTGGGCTCCTGCCAGGTTCTCCTGGGCCAAGCCCATGAGCTCCTTAAGCCTTCTCCTGAGGTTTAAGATATATGCCCAAACAGACTCCTTGTGGGATTCACACTCACCCTCCCACTCATCATGAATCAAATCTGAAAGCCCCCACACCCTATGCCCATAAAGCAACTCAAAGGGTGAAGAACTTGTGGATTCCTGAGAGACCTCTTTGTATGCAAAGAGCAGATGGGGCAAATATCTGTCCCTATCTCTCCTAAACTGGTCTGCAGATGCCTGTAGCATGGTCTTTAGTGTAGAGTTTATCCTTTCCACAAGACCATTAGTCTGGGGATGGTAGGGGGTGTCTTTTTTAGGTCTATATTAGATCACCGAACATTTGAAATGTCGAGTGTTCTAATATTGATCCATAACATCGAAGAAGCAGAAAACCAAATTCTTTCCTAGGGAAAGAATTCTGTTGTACATTTATGTTGCTTCGGTATTTTCAGCGCTCTGTTGGAAAGTTACGGGTCGGGTTCAGGTAAGTGTGCAATTAAGTGCAGGTTAGGTATGTGTGCGATTGTGTGGACGTGAGGGTTAGGGCGGGTTAGGTGAGTTAGGGTTAGAGCACGGGTGAGGTGAGTGTGCGATAGTGACAGACCTTAGGGTTAGGGTTTGGGTTAAGGTAAGTGGATAGTTAGTGGTGTGTGTATAGTTTAGTGTAAGGTTAGGTGTAAGATTTTAGGTGTATGTGTGTGGATTGCTGTTTGTTTGGTGTGCTTGTGTTGTGTGTATGTGTTTTGGAACAGTGAACTGTTCTGAACATTCGATGTTTGGTATTTTCGATTGGCAGGGTTCGATCTTAGAACACTCGACATTTTGAATGTTCGGTGTTCTAATATAGACCCTCTTTTTAGGTGCTTCACCCCACAGCACTTCCACAGACAAGCCAGTAGGTCTGACATGAAATTGGCACCTTTGCCAGTATTTCTCTTGGGAAACCTACCCTGATGAAAATCTCTAACAAAGCATTTTCCACCTTCTCTGCTCAATGGAGGACAGAGTCACCACCTCAGAATATCTAGTAGCATAATCTACTACCACCACAATATACTTCATCCTTGTGGAACTTGGGGTACTCAGAGGCCCCACAATCTCCATAGCTACCCTCTGAAATGGGTTCTCAATCACAGGCAAAGGCATCAAAGGAGCTTTGATCTTGTCACCTGCCTTGCCCACTTTTTGGCACTGCTCACAGGTCCTGCAATACCCTGTTCTATCCCTTGCAATCCCAGGCCAGCAAAAGTTCTGTATTATATGTCCCTTGATATGTTTTATGCCCATATGACCTGCAAAAGGAATGTCATGGGTTATGGCTAGAAGTGCCAGATGGTAGGCTCTAGGCACTACCAATTGCTGTATTACCTCACCCTCTTGCCCTCTCCAGGTGTCCTCTCTATACAGTAACCCTTTGTTCCAGTATACAGACTCCCTTTTTCCTTGAGAATCAGGCGCCTCCCAAGCTACTTCCCTTAAGCCTCTCAGCATAGGGTCCAAGAGCTGATCCTATCTCAACACTGTCTTTGTAACTCTTCCCAGCTCCCCTTCCACAGGAAGTCTTGTATCCTCTGATGGCAGTCCTTATTGTCAGCCTGGGTAGTACCACTCACTTCTGTCCTTGCAGTCACCTTGTCCAAGGGAACACCGGTACCTACCAGCAGCTGTGGCGCACCTTCAAGCTTACTGCTAAAGGGTAGCTCACTCCCTGAAATAGCCACCTCACCAGCTATGGCTTCAGGTTTGAGGTCCATCTGGGTCTTCCCAGGCCACTAGACCAACTTGCCTGTCTTCAGGCCTTCCTGCATGTAACTGCATGCACACCAGGTACTGCATTATCAAAATCATTCCCTATCAAGGTATCTGCACAGATATCTTCAAACACTCCTATTCACTTGTTTCCCTTTCCACCCTCCCAGTCAGGGTGAACCTTGGCCAAAGGCATTTGGAATGAGGTCCCTCCTAAAGCTCTTACTGTAGTGGACTGTCCAAGCAAGTACTGCTCCTGTTTAACCACTGCAGGCTTCACAATGGTTATGTCAGAGGCTGTGTCTCTCTTAGCAGTGGGCTGTTTTCCATCCACTAAGATAGGATATAAACTCTGGTGATAGTTTGGAGCCCCTGTGGTCTCCAGACAACTTACCACCGGAATTCTGTTATTCTCACTTCCTGGCACACCTACCTTTTGTTCCCCACCTTGCCTCTGTAGACATCTATATGATACATGGCCCCACTGGTTACATTTAAAATATGTAACCCTTGATCCTGTCCATGTACCTGAACTAGTGGCTTCCCCTGTTACTGGTGGACCCTGTTGGGGTAGTTTAGGCTGCCCACCATGGGTTTCCTTATATCCATGTGCAGTACTGGTTATCCCTTTTCTGTACATTGATGCCATGCTTGCAAAGTACAGATTCCATTTTTCTCCAGCTCATCTGCACAGTTACATTCTCAGTCTGCCAACCAGATTCTCATGTTCTCAGCAAAGTACTAAGGGCTTGTTCTCTCACCAAAAGATCTGCCAGCCCTTCAAAAGTGATGATCTGACACCCAGTCACCCACCTATGAAAATAAATGCTTAACTCAGCAATATAATCACACGCACTTTCATCTGCCTTCCGTCTATCCTCACAAAACTTTTTTTCTGTAAGCTTCAGGTGTTAACATAAAACATTCAAGTAAACAGTTCTTTACTTTATCATAGTTTAAACAATCAATATCAGACAATTTAGAAACAGCAGTTACAGCTTTACCATGGAGTAAAGAGGTCAGGAACTGTACCTAAAGCCCTTGGTCAGCATTATACAGTTTACATACTCTTTCAAATATATGGATAAAACTATCAAAATTATCACCCTCTGTAAATTGTAGAAGAAATATACTGAACTTTTTGCTACTGGGATTCATTTATTCCTTTCCAAATTACCTCTATGACCCTGGTGATGAGTGAGCATCTCCCTCTCATGTTTACACTGCTTCTCATTTTCTTCGTCCCCCAAACGCCACAGTCTCTCATTTTCTTCATCCTCCAAATGCAGCAGTCTCTCTGCTGATTCTAATTCAAAAGTTTGGCTTCCAGTTCAAGTCTCAATAACTCCAGACAGGTTTCTAAGTCCTCTGAGGAAAAGGTGAACTGTCCTGTTTCTGAGGGTGCAAATTCTCATCACCAGACTGATTATCCTCCCGGTTGCTGGTTTGAGCTGTTACTAAGGTTGAAATCATTTCTTCTTTAATCAGGTTGGCAGGCACCAGTCCTTTCGCTTCACACATCTTGGCCAACTGGTTCTTTGTCAGCTTGCCATAATACTCTGCTGACATCTTTGCCTGCTTTCTTCTTCTGACTATACTAAACTAACAAAAAATAAATAAAACATTGTGATAATGAAAGTCTGCATGTTTACCTTGTGGCTGATGAGAATACACACACCTTTAGTGACAACTGCTTACAGGCTACAGAAGTTCAATTAATAGCTCACCACTGCCACCACTATGTGATGTCCACTCTTTGGGCCATTAATCAAGGAGTCTGAATCCTCACCACTGACATTGGCAGGGGACGTTCACTTGGAACAAAAATGGATGCACCCAATATTTCCAGATGCAACTTTCTGAATCAAGCACAGTTTCCCTTAAGAGTACACAGGGAACATACTCAGTCCAGGGTCTGGATTTCTTTATCTGTCTCCCTGCAGGTAGCCAATAAGACTCCCCACCTGGTACAGTTATAGGGGTGAGACCTCAGCTAACTGTCCAAGCCAAGTCCTCCAGCACCCTCTCTGTGAAACCAGTGCTTCATGTCTTGCTCCAAGTAGATGACACACACACTTTGAGATTTGATTTTCACACACACACACACACACACACACACACACACACACACACACACACACACACACACACACACACACACATACACACACACACCTGGGAAAGGCTGGCACAGATTTACTAGCTATGTCCTCTTCTGCCCAGACTATAAGGTACTTACACTGCCACAAGACACCCCAAAGCCAGCTACCCTAAGGCTCTTGCAAGGGTACCCAATTATACTTAGTGAAATTAATATTAATACAAATGGTAGTTTGACCAACAGGAAGGCTTTCAGGAGCAGCCATAGCTGTCAAAAATATATACAAGTGTTCTCAGAGATTAAAATATTCTCTAAAAGACCAGCCAGAATTAAAAGTTTAAATATATTTCATAATAACTTAAACCACAAGGACAAAAACCAAGAATAACAAGGGAAGTAGAAGCAAGCAGCCAAACTCCACAAGTATGAAAAGTAAAATTCATTGAGTGCTTTCATCTCCAAATACAAGACTTCTTCAAAATAAATTAACAAAGCACAAACTTCCCTATATATATACACACAACCTCCTGCACAAGAATTAATTGAACACTAATGAAGTCCCCACCCTTAATTGATACAAGTCACATAAAACAAAAATCCTGACTGAATCTCATGAAAGAACTTCATAAATCTAAAGTATATTCATACTAATAACATTTAAACCTAAAGAATAATAATTTAGCCCATTATATTCATTAAATAAAGCCCTTATGCTGACATGCATTAAAACTGCTAAATGCAAAAAGTAGATTTTAATTTCAGTAAGGGGCAAAGTGTAATTCTATCATTGAGTCCAGGATAGATGGAAGCATTCAATCTAACCTGCCATTTCATTTCTAAAAACTCAAGTTAATCATCAGAGGGACACCCTCTTGACCCAAGGTCTACATTATCAATCACACAAAACTTAAAAGTGTGGTTAGGATGGTCTGAAATATGCCTGAACAAGGCACTGTTTTAATTTTTGTTAAGAATGTCATAATTGTGCTGATACACTCTCTGCTTAACGAGCCTCTTGGTCTTACCCACATAGAACCCTTCGCAGAGCTGGCACATAGTGACATAAGCTACCCCCTTAGAATAACAAAAATATTTTCTCCTTGGTTTTATCACCCCAAAATGGGGAATTCTGACCTGTTTTGCTTCCAACATAAACTTACACTGAGGGCACCTACCGCATTTAAAACACCCACCTTGCATAAAAGGTGTATGAACTCTTTCCAATATACCATTAAATGAGGTCTCCTTCTTATATACAATAGTAGGAGTGTTACCCAATACAGTAATTAACTCTTGTTCAAGTGTAAATACATTCCAATATTTGAAAAAAATCTTACGGATATCAAAAAAGGTTTTTGTAAATGGTAACACTAAAACCTCTCAAAGCTAATGGCCTTTTCAAGGGAAGCATTTTGTCCCATACCATCTCTGTTACCCAAAAGAATACAGTAAACACCATCAGTTTTCTTGTTAACAACCTCATCCATGATATTTTTGACAAATTGTTCAGGATAGCCTCTTTTTGTTAACATCCCCAATAATACCATACATTCATCAATAAATTTGTCATTTTCTGATACCATTCTTGCTAGTCTCACGTATTGCCCTTTAACTAGGGCCTTCTTCTGACGTATGGGATGCCAACTGTCATAATGCAAAAGCATGTTCAAATATGTGGGCTTCCTATATAACACAGATGCAATTTTTTTGTTGTTATAGTCCTTTCTTAAAGTAACATCTAAATAGTTGAGTCTGTTGTCATCAACACTCATCATGAATCTCAAGAATGGGGTAGTGTTGTTAAGATATTCAAAAAACTCTCCAGTTGCTCCCTCCCTTCTTTCCACAACAGGTCTATATCATCCAAATAATGACCATAGAGTACCCAAGAATAACTATAAGGAGAATTCAGGACAAACAAATCTTTCCATTGGGCTAAAACTATGTTAGCAAACACCGAGGCACAGCAAGCACCCATAGCCATCGCCTGTGTTTGCTTAAAAAGCTTCCCTTCAAAAATCAGGAAATTGTTATCTAATACAAGTTCCATGCATATCCTAACTGTAAGAATAGTATTGTGGTCTAGATTAGTATTAGTACACAAAAAAATCATAAAACTATTCAATTTCCTGATCATGTGGGATCACAGAGAATAGGTCACAAATGTCTATAGTGACCATAAGTAACCTATAATCATATAAGTCCTGCCTTATCTTTGATAAGAAGTCCCAGGAGTCCTTGAACAAGAAGGGACTTTGCTCTAATACATTCTTCACTTTATGGTCAATGAATTTAGCCAGACAAAAGGTCTTGGATGCTTTAGCATCCACAATTGGGCAGAGTGGTGGATTATTGACACTTTTATGAATCTTGGGAATTCTGAAGATGGTCGGAATCCTAGGATGGGTTGTACTCAGGAAGACATGTTCCTCTAAGGTAATCTGCCCATTTAACATAAGCTCATCAGTCACCAAGTCTATGTTCCTATATGCAATTCTGAGCTCGTTATGGGAAATTTCCATATAGGTGTCACAGTATAAAATCTCAAACATCCTCCCAATATAGTCATTCTTGTCCATAATCACTAACCCCCAGCCCTTGACCGGTTTCATTATCCTAATTGTTTTATTCATAGTGATGTGTTTTAACAATTCTAGTTCATCTTGGGACAGGTTACTGCCTTCATTCAAGGATGTCATACAATTGTTTTCCCTGATGTCCATTTCACATAACTTCTCAAATAATCCAACCATAGGGTGTATGGGGGGGTGAATGTACTTGGTCGCTTTAATTTATTACATGATGGGGGCCCCTCATTGCTGTTATGTCTGAAGGGCAGAGCTAAATTCAGTTTCCTTAGGTTCATAGGTTCATAGGTTGGTACTAGGCTGTCGGCCCTAGGGCCTATACAAGCCTAGCCATAACAATTCCCTGGATATTTCTTCCCACAATATTTACTTCTCTGGACACCTGTCTAGCAGGGCGACTGACATGATCCCCGGGGTGAATTTCCTATCTCCAATCCAGTCATCAAGGTTCCTTTTGTAGAGGGCCAAGGAGGTGCTCTGCTTGACATGTATGGGCAGTCTATTCCAGAGTATGGGGAGTCTCTGGGTCAGGAACCTATGCCTCCAGCATGTTTTGTTCATTGTGATGACAAGGTTTAGATCCCTGGAGTGTGTGGCTCTGAGGGATTGGGATTTCTTTAAGTGGAGCATGTCTAACAGCTCAGGGTTTGGCATGGCCTTGTATATTAAGCAGAGATAGCCTCTGAGTAGATGATATGCCACAGAGTATAGCTGGAGTTTTTTTAGATGGTCAGCTTATGGCATCTGCTTTAGGCCTGTGATTTTTTTAGTGAGGTATTTCTGTGGCCTTTCCAGATGTTTCAGATGTCTTGTGAGGTACATACTAAACAGGGCATTATACTCTATAATGGGTCTAATGAGGGATGAGTACAGTGGGACAATGACCTCCTTTTTTCGGGATGAAAAGCCCTTAGTGATGAGGTGTGCCACATAGAAGGATTTCCTGACTGTTGTGGCAATGTGGTTATCGAAAGTGAAATCACTGTCCACCTGTGTCCCTAAGTCTCTCATCGCACTTTCGATTTTTAGTGTACTGCCACCTATGTGGTAGTTCATGGGTACATGTTTTTTTCCACAGGGGATAACTATACATTTCTTGGCAATAAGCTTGAGCCCGTGGCTCTGGCACCAGGCATCTGTTTCTGTAAGGCCCTTTTGTAGAATATCCACATAATTTGAGGATTCAATAATGGCTCCCAGTTTGCAGTCATCTGCGAACTTTGATAGCCAGAGTCCCTTAGTGTTGGTCTGTACTTAAGAGAAGTAGATGCCAAACAAGAGTGGTCCCAGGACTGAACCTTGAGGTACTCCACTTGTCACTTGTCTGGAGCTGGATTTGGAGTCAGCTACTTTTACAGTCTTGGTTCTGTCAGTAAGCCAGTTGGCAACCCATCGAGTGAAGTAGGGATTTATGCCCAGCTTAGTAAGTTTATCTATGATTCCAGAGTGGGGGATGGTGTTGAAGGCCTTGGCGAGGCCCAGATAGGCTGTGTGGACTGCTTTACCCTCATCCACAGCTCTGGAGACTGATTTGAAGAAGTCAGTCAGGTTCAGGAAACAAGATCGGCCCTTCACAAACCCAAACTGGGTGGGGTCCAGTGTTTGAAGGTTGCCAATGTCTTTGTTTATAAGTTCCATGATAATGCATTCCATGCCCTTGCAGATCAGGCTCGTCAGACTGATGGGACGGTAGTTCCTGGGAACGAAGGTGGATCCCCCCTTGTGGAGTGGGATAACTGTAGCTGTGCGCCACTCAGTGGGCACGAAGCCTGAGGCGAGGCTATGATTAAACATGGCACTTAGGTGAGGTGCTAGTTCATTTTGTAGTTCATGTAGTACACAGCCTGGGATGTCATTTGGTCCCATGGATGCTGTATTCTTAGCTTTGGAGAGTACGGTTTCTACCTGTGTGGCCATGATTACCAGAATTTGGCAATCTTTTGGTATTGAGATGGGCCCTTTAGGGGGTGAGAGGGGGGTGAAGTTGGCACTAAATCGATCTGCCAGGATACTGGCAATATCCTTGGGATCAGTATATTTGATGCCATTCTGTTGAAGCTCAGAGCAGATCTGAGCATTGCCATTTAGATTCTTGACATAGCTGTAGAATGCCTTGTGGTTGCCTTGGGAATCTTTGGCAATTTTATTTTCGTAACTAGCTTTTGAGGATTTTATGAGGGATCTCAGCTTCTTACTGAGGCTGGTGAAGGAGTTTTTTGCATCCTGGGATTTTCCTCTTTTCTGCAACAGTTTCTTCCTTCTGTTGTATAGTTTGTTTATAGCAGGGGACCACCAGATTGGCTTCCTTTTTTTGGAGGAGACCATCTTGGTTCTATTTGGGATGGCACAATTCATGCACAAGTGGATGTGCTCATACAGTGCCTTAGTGTAGGATTCTGCAGTCGAACTTTGAGATCCGGTCTGCATGGGTGTCATGAAGTTTGTCACTTCTGACTTCAGTAGCATGAAGTTGGCTTTGGAGAAGTTTTTTAAGGAGGTTTCCTTACTGGGGGGTGGGGGTGGGATGTGGATGTCAAGGATGATTTGCTTATGGTCAGACCTGACCAATGATGGGGTGACCACTGGTGTGGAGCATCTATCTCCCATGTTGGTAATGACCAGGTCTAGGATACTGGAGCCCCTGGTGGGACAATGGATTAGTTGATCCAGGGCATTGGAATTTATGAATTCCAAGAACCATTGGGAAAAGGAGTTGTTACCCAAGTAGTTTTCCCAGTTAATGGCAGGGTAGTTAAAATCACCCAGTATTAGGGTGTTTGATTGTATCTTAATATTTTCCAGTATGTTTAGAAAGGTGTAGTGAGAATCTTGGGGCATGGTGGGGGATCTGTAGCAAGCTACAATTTGGATTGCAGTCTTACCTAGTGTTAGTTGCACCTGGAGAATTTCAGATGCATTGTGCTGGGCAACTAGCCTGGAGGTGTGAATATCCTTGGTGAATATGGATACTCCTCCACCTTTAGTGTTTCGGTCTTGGTTTTGTGGCCGAAAAGTGGGGTAAGAGTTGTAGCCTGGTATTGCAGGGGTGCTCTCTGGAGCCTTTTACCAAGTCTTAGTTACTGCACAGATATCGATGTTCTCCATTTTTAGGAGTGCCTCAAGAGAGTGCATTTTGAGGTTTAGACTTCTAGCATTGAGTAGCATTACCTTCAGATTTTGCATGCTTGTATCTGTTACGGTGGTGGTTTTGTCCTTTGAACCTTGCCTAAAAAAGGCACTATAGGGGTGGCAAGAGCTTTAGCCAGTAACCTGAATTCCAGGGGTGACAGGTGCAGACCATCTCTGACAAAGCATTGTGGTTTGTCAATCATGTCTTCCCAGGCAGACAGATACTGGATCCCCTTTGAATGACACCAGAAGCTTAGCCAATTGTTGAAGTCAATCATTTTCTCCTTATGCTGTGGTATCATTCTGGGCGAAGGCAAGATGCTACTCAGGACTAGGGTCATACCTGACTGGGCCACATGATCCGAGAGCTCTTCCATGTCTCTTTTCATGTAGTCCAGGGAGGCACGTCCCAAGTCATTCACTACAGCATGGACAATGACAGAGTCGTATTTGTACTTGTTGTGGAGTGACGTGAGTGCATGCGTTATGTGATGGATCCTGGCACCTGACAGGCAGCTGACTGTAATTTTCTCCTTGTTCAGCCTGGTGAGTGGGACATCGGTGTGCCTGACTATAGAGTCACCTATGACTAAAGTGTTAGGTACATTGTCTTGCCTTAGGGGCTGTTGTTGGGTGGCACACTGGTGTTGTAAGCTATGTGTCACTTTGGTTGTGACTGGTGTTTGTTTGCATTTCAGCTTCGGAGGTCCTTGTTGCTTGGGCAGGTTAATGTTAAAGACCGCCACATATGTGGGTTTAGTGTTGCTATGTGTGGGTGTTGATGGTGGGGGTTTTGAAGGGCTATGAGTTGCTTGAGGTGTAGTGCAGGTGTTAACCTTCTCCTCTTGACTGTCTAGCACAATCTTGGCCGGAGAAAGCTTTGCTTCCAGTCTGGCTATGTAAGTGCATTTCTCGCAGGTTGTAGTGTTGGGTGGTAGGAGGAGAGGGTTGTCTGTGTACATGAGGCAGTTCCCGCATTGTCCCAGGTATGCCCAGATTCACCAGGTGGACAGGAGAAATCACCGGAAGCTGACCCTTGGACATGCCTGTTCAGGTGCTTTTTTTGCCAAGTATAAGAGCAGTTTTCCCTTATCTTTACAAGGTACTTTGCAATTATAGGTTGTTTAGTGCCTACGATTAATTTCTCCTTATTGACAAGGAGAGTTGAGTGGTTATATCAGTTTCAGGCTTCCTAGTGCTTTCCAGCAGGTTCTAGAGCAAGTGCTAGTCACAGGGGTTCAGATTTTAGTGCTACTCCTGAGAAATCAGCTAGTTCTAAAGGGAAAATTTGAAGACCAGGCTTTCTGGCACCTGGAATAGTTTAACTGTAGCCTCGCGGTGCTGCACGATGTAAAAAATATGCAAACACACGTTTTTAAGTCAGAAAGTTGAAAGGGATAGAAATCAGCCCAAAAAGGCTAATAAAATTACAATTTCAGAGCTGGAAACCACTCCTCTAGTGTTAGACAGGTAGTACAATGCTCACCACTCCCACTGGTAAGCAGTAGGACTTCCCTCTACCACAACAAGGTCTGGATAGCTCTGAACACAGAAAATAAAGTCCTGAGACAAGCAAAGCCTGGGATCTGGGCTGGCTAGGAAAGGTGGGAAACGAGCAAACAAGATAGTATTTTTTTTTGTTAAAACAGGCTAAACAATGCAATAATACAGTAAATAAACACAGACAAGGCTAACACACTTGAGTGTGTAGTCCTAAACAGTTAATGCAATTATGACTCTACAAAATTAGCAATTTAAAACTTTTTAAATGAAGCAAGGCAAGTGCACAACTGAAAAACGATTTAAGAGGCAGTAATACAGCAGAATAAGTAGCTAGTCTACATACACAGATAAGTCTATATATACAGAAAAGCAGCTAAAACACACAAACAATGCAGATGCAGTGCAACTTAGAGCACTTGAGTTGTAGCAATATTAAGGCAAATACAGTTATAATAAATGCTCTAAAATATACTCTATATTTCCAAAATGTTTGAGAAGCACAGTCAGAACACAAGGAGAGTCAGGCAATTTATTTATTTATTTATTTTTTTTAAAGGGAGAAAGGAGGAACAGAAGGCCTTCTCAGATGTTTTCTCTGTATTAGGTAGAATGAGCTAATGACACTAGACTGGGAGGAGTGTTCCAGATCAAATTTACAGTAGGGGCGGGCACTAAATGTTTTTAACTGCAGGATACTGTCTACCACGTCGGCCTTCCTAGCCGGTACAAAATTCAGCCCCCTTTCAAACAGATTTGCCCAAGCTGTCATGACGGATGCCTGACTTAAATTATAAATCTTGAAATCATTTTCATAATTATTCACTATGGAACAGATGTCGTAAAATTCAGCATCACTGTTAACATTTAATTCCTGTAGTGTGTCCATTTCTGCCCCCCCTTTCCCTTCCTCTGATACTCCTGGTAAAAGTAAGTGTCCTGGTAACCATTGTGTTGTTGTCCATTCCTCTGATACATTATTCTCTGGGACCTCCGTAAAGGGGGTTTCCTTTAAGGCTAGTTCTCATTGTAATGTGCCTCTTCCACTACTTCACTTTCAACATCCATACCACTGTTAAATGTTTCTGTCTGTTGCATCCTTTGTTGCCCTAAAGGTGGGTTAGGATAAGCTCTTCCACTATCATAGTCACTTTTGTCCCTAACCAACTTTTTGTCTTTCTTCATTTTTAATTCAAGCACAGTTTTGTCAACACTATCAATGACAGATCTAAACTCATTGATTTTATGCACAAATAATAAATCATTCCTGATACTGACATCCAACTTACAAATATTCACATTCAAATTTGACATTTTAGAAATATTATCATCCATTAAAATTTTAAGCCAATCACACCCTTGCCTGTTAAAAAATGAAATCAGTTCTCGATGAAAGGGTGAGTCTTTTTCAAGTCCAGTGGGGTATCTCCACATTCACAGCCCCTTAGGGACATGCTCACGCTGAAGACATTCCCCCAAATAACAGTTTTCAAGTTGAAGTTGTTTTGTATTGAAGAACAAGTTCCCAAAATGTATTAATCTGCATGTCTAAAATTCCAAAATTGTCTCCACTGCTAGTGTTTTCATGTCCCCATACCATGTTGCTCCTCAGCCATTCAGTGACTAAAAAAATCACTTCCACTCGCTCCACTGCTTCCTGGAGCATTACGACAATCACTGTCCCTATTAGAACAGCTAGTGTTTGCTGATGCAGTATTCCTCTGGTCTCTCCCAGCTGTACCAGGAGATCTCTGTGCAGGGGAGATGGAAAAACTTCCTGAACTTTGAGATAGGTAAGAAAAAGGTCGCTTTTCAGCTCTTCGTTTATTTTTACCAATAGGTCCATCCACTTTGGCAGTTAATTCAGCCACTACCAATGTAAGTGATGCAATGGAAGCTAAATGTGACTGTAAACCAGCTCCCTGCATGCCAGACTGCTGTTCCTCTCTTTCCATCAGCAAAACCACTTAAACCACAAGGACAAGAACCAAGAATAAGAAGGGAAGTAGAAGCAAGCAGCCAAACTCCGCAGGTACGAAAAGTAAAATTTATTGAGTGCTTTTGTCTCCAAATACAGGACTTTTTCAAAATAAATTAACAAGCACAAACGTCCCTATATATACACACACAGGTTTCACTTCATAATCTCAAATTACTGAAATCCTGAACTTCAGTAACCCGAGACTATAAAGTTGAACCATTCACAAAACCAAAACCCATAATCCCGAATCACACAATCACGAACATACATACACCATACACCACATAACACACACACCATTCCACCCACAGCACACAAACCATACAACCCTACACTACAGATAAGCAGGGGGGCAAGCCTCCCTGCACCCCCCCATGTGGGGGTTGTGCCCCCCCACACCCCACCTACTTATATATACCAACTCTGAGGTCTCACATAACATAAAAAAAACCTCACACCACGCCATCCTCCACTCACTCGCACACAGATACTCATCAAACATACACAAACACCAACAAATCCAACACTCACACTCACACTTACACCTCTACCCTTACCCACACATACAATGTACAAAAATACGCTCAAACACTCACTCAGACACCATAACACTACACGAGATGCACCAGAAATGCATAAGCATGGATTTGAGATATTGAAATTCGTTCTTATGCACTTTCGGCATTCTGGTTTTAGGCTTCATGGTCTTGAATTACTGAAATTCAAGATTTCAGTAATTTGAGATTCTGAAGTGTAACCACACACACACAACCTCATGCATAAGAATTAATTGAATACTAATCAAGTCCACACCCTTAATTGATATAAGTCACATAAAACAAAAATTCTGACTGAACCTCATGAAAGCACTTCATAACAACTAAAATGATCAAGACAATGGCAATTTAGAAACAGCAGTTATAGCTTTACCACGGAGTAAAGGGGACAGGAACTGTACCTAAAGCCCTTGGTCAGCATTATACAGTTTACATACTCTTTCAAATATATGGATAAAACTATCAAAATTATCACCCTCTGTAAATTATAGAAGAAATATACTGAACTTTTTGCTTCTGGGATTCATTTATTCCTTTCCATATTACCTCTATGACCCTGGTGATGAGTGAGCATCTCCCTCTCATGTTTACACTGCTTCTCATTTTCTTCGTCCTCCAAACGCCACAGTCTCTCATTTTCTTCATCCTCCAAATGCAGCAGTTTCTCTGCTGATTCTAATTCAAAGGTTTGGCCTCCAGTTCAAGTCTCAATAACTCCAGACAGGTTTCTAAGTCCTCTGAGGAAAAGGTGAACTGTCCTGTTTCTGAGGGTGCAAATTCTCATCACCAGACTGATTATCCTCCCGGTTGCTGGTTTGAGCTGTGACTAAGGTTGAAATAATTTCTTCTTTAATCAGGTTGGCATGCACCAGTCCTTTCGCTTCACACATCTTGGCCAAATGGTTCTTTATCAGCTTGCCATAATCTTCTGCTGACATCTTTGCCTGTTTTCTTCTTCTGACTATACTAAACTAACAAAAAATAAATAAAACCATTGTGATAATGAAAGTCTGCATGTTTACCTTGTGACTGTTGAGAATACACACACCTTTAGTAACAACTGCTTACAGGCTACAGAAGTTCAATTAATAGCTCCCCACTGCCACCAGTATGTGATGTCCCTCTTTGGGCCATTAATCAAAGAGCCTGAATCCTCACCACTGACACTGGCAGGGGACGTTCACTTGGAACAAAAATGGATACACCCAATATTTCCAGATGCAACTTTCTGAATCAAGCACATTTTCCCTTAAGAGTACACAGGGAACATACTCAGTCAAGGGGCTGTATTTCTTTATCTGTCTCCCTGCAGGTAGCCAATAAGACTCCCCACCTGGTACAGTTATAAGGGTGAGACCTCAGCTAACTGTCCAAGCCAAGTCCTCCAGCACCCTCTCTGTGAAACCAGTGCTTCATGTCTTGCTCCAAATAGTTGAAACACACACTTTGAGATTTCATTTTCACACAGACACACACACACACACACACACACACACACACACACACACACACACACACACACACACACACACACACACACACACACACACACACACACACACACCTGGAAAAGGCTGGCACAGATTTACTAGCTATGCCCCCTTCTGTCCAGACTATAAAGTACTTACACTGCCACGAGACACACCAAAGCCAGCTACCCTAAGGCTCTTGCAAGGGTAACACAATTATACTGAGTGAAATTAATACTAATTCAAATGGTAGTTTGACTAACAGGAAGGCTTTCAGGAGTGGCCAAAGCTGTCAAAAATATATACAAGTGTTCTCAGAGATTAAAATATTCTCTAAAAGACCAGCCACAATTAAAAGTTTAAATATATTTAATAATAAATAATAAAAAACATGAAAATACTAAATATCTATTTACAATAAACACCATAGTTTCAATCACAGGAAATATTAAAAATAACATAGGTGGATAAGTTCACACAGTTACAGAAAAAAAAACAATACTTAACTAATTTCATTATATTTTCCTGACTGATCTAAAGAATTATTATTCCTTGGTTACTTACTAGAGCAAGGCAAGATGAAGTAGGTGAGGGGTCTTTTCTTGTCTGGTTACAAAAACAGAGTGCTCTAAGACTTCAGCCTCACCTAGTATTAAACATTTTTAGTGATGGATTACAGAATGACATCACATACATCTGGCCATCTGACTTCTGGTTCCCATGCAACCTCCCTTCGCTGGAATCTGTCAGGATGTAGCAGATAGGTGTCAATAATATACATGCACAGAGCCTTAATAAGATTTGCTGCAGCACCTGGAAGTCATAAAACAATTTCAAACCTCAACCCTTCTAGAGTAGCAATAAGTTCACCCCAGTCACAATGCAGGAAGCTTCCTCTCTCTGGCTGCATTGTGAACTATAAGATACAATCTTTATGGCCTAAATTATGTAATTTAATTTCTTACTATTTTTCAAAGTCAGGTGGATTGAGATTAACCTCTTCTCTTTCAGCATCCTCTGTTACAGTATATAAATTTCAACAGTTACAATAATGCATGTATATTTCTTCCTCTCTCCAGCAGGACACACTTTTGATACATTTTTAACACAAGCAACTTTACAAATACATTTTCAACACAAGCATCTGTACAAATCAGTTTGATATATGAATGGCATATAATTCTTTACAAAATTCCAGCTAGCTGTGATGACATATGTTACACATCCACTACCCCACGTCTCCTGGCATAGCTGGCAATACCTCACATCATCACAATGCCCATGCCTCTCCTGGACAGGAGAAGTTGATATTAACTGCCATAGACGTTTACCTCTGCAAACTTCACTCACCTAACCACTGACAATTGAGGCAACTTGGGATAAATATGGCTAGGCTTCAAAGAGCTCTAGGACTGCTAGCTTAGTAACCTTCTATGAATCTACAATCTATGAAACTATAAACAAGAAGTGACACAGTCCTAGGTTTTGGCATAGAGTAACTGTGCTGTATAGTTTGTTACAATGTGTACAAAATCCAGACCCTTGTCTCACACCACAAGCATAATTACTTTTATTTTTCAGCTACAATATTTATATTATAGCCATACTAAATGTCTTCCAAACTGTTTGTTTCTGCTGAACACATATCTTACTATTACCCACTTCACCTTCTTCAGTCACCTATATACTTTACCCATCCTTTTTCCAGTCTCCTTCCAACATTACTACATTTATTTTCACTACTCTCATTCTCTTTTTAATTTCCCAGTATGTCCACTCCTACTACTTACTTTTCTTTGACTATTATTTTTTTATTGTCTTTAAATATTCTCTTCATTACTTTTAACTTGGTTACTTGCCTGTATAATCCTGTACTTCACTGTATCTTGTCTCTCCCCTCCACACATTTTATTAAACCCAAAATTCAATGGGTCATTGTACTTGATGAGTGGCCTAATGAGGGAAGAGTAGAGGGAGACAATGGCCTCTTTCTTTCTGGATGAAAAACCCCTAGTAATGAGATGTGCTACATAGAAGGACTTTCTGACCACAGTGGCAATGTGGTGATCAAAAGAGAGGTTGCTGTCAACCTATGTTCCCAGATCTCTTATAACGCCTTCTGTGTTCAGTGGACTATCATCAATGTTGTAACTCATCAGAACTGGGTTTTTCTCAAAGGTGATGACAACACATTTTTGGCATTGAGATTAATGCCATGGTTCTGACACCAGTCGTTGGTCTCAGGGAAGCCATTATGTAGGATGTCAACATCTCTTGGGGAGTTAATAATAGCTCCCAACTTGCAATCATCTGCAAATTTTGGCAGCCAGAGTCCCTTCTTGTTGGCCTGGACTTCAGAGAAGTAGATACCAAACAGGAGATGACCCAGGACCGAACCCTGAGGGACTCCACTCGTGACTTGTCGGCAGTCTGACTTGGAGTCAGCTACTTTCACACTATGGGTTCTATCTGTGAGTCAGTTTGCAACCCACCTAGTAATATAGGGGTTGATGTCTAGCTTAGTGTGTTTTTCTATAATTCCATGAGTAGGGAATGGTATCAAAGGCCTTGGCCAGATCAAGATAGGCTGTATGAACCACCTTGCCTTCATCCACAGCTCTGGTGACTGACTCAAAGAAGTCAACCAAGTTGAGCAGGCATGATCTACCCTTCACAAAACCAAACTGTGTGGAATCCAGAGTTTGGAGTTTCCCTATATCCTTGTTGATTAAGTCCATGATGATGCGTTCCATAACTTTGCATATCAGACTCTTCAGGCTAATGGGGCAATAGTTCCCAGGGAATGTGGTCACTCCTCCTTTGTGGAGATGGATGACTGTAGTGGTGTGCAATTTGGTAGAGATAAAGCCTGAGGTGAGGCTGTGATTGAACAAGGCAGACAGGTAAGGTGCCAGTCCACTCTGTAGTTCATGTAGTACACAGCCAGAGATATTGTCAGGTCCCATAGAAGCTGTATTCTTGGTCTTGGACAGTGCTGTTTTAACCTGTGCAGCAGTAGTATTGGGTGCTGGCAATCTACTGGTATTATGATTGGTCCTTTTTTGGGGGTAAAGTTGGCACTAAATCTGTCAGCCAGTATATTGGCAATATCTGTTGGCTGGGTATAGGAGGTACCATTGTACAATAGCTTAGAGCAAATTTGAGTATTTCCGTGGAGATTCATTACATAACTATAGAAGGCCTTGTGGTTGTCTTTACTATCTGCTGCAATTCTGTTGTCATAGCTAGCTTTAGGGGATTTGATGAGGGATCTCAACTTTTTGTTGAGGCTGATAAGGGAGTTTTTCCAGTCTTGGGACTTCACCTTATTCCGCATCAGTTTCCTCCTTCTGTTGTAGAGTTTGTTTATGGCAGGGGACCACCAGATTGGCTTACGTTTTGTGGAGGAGAGAGTCTTGGTTCTATTGGGTATGGCGAGATCCATCCATTTGTATACGTGTTCGCACAGTGCATTGCTGTATGATTCAGTGGTCATGCAACTATTCTCCATTTGCATGGATGCCGTGAAGCTAGCCATGTCTGTTTTTTGGAGCCCAAAGTTAGCTTTGGAGAAGTTTTTCATGGTGGTTACCTTTGCGGGGGGTGGGAGGGATGCGGATTTCCAAGGTGATTAGTTTGTGGTCGGATCTAACCAGGGACAAGTTGACTATTGGTGTAGAGCAACGGTCACCCATGTTAAGTAATGACCAGGTCAAGGATGTTGCTACCTCTAGTGGGGGTAAGAATGAGCTGGTCCAGGGCATTGGAATTAATGAATTCCAGGAAATGTTGGGCAAGTGTATTGGTACATGAATAGTTTTCCCAGTTAATGGAGGGCTAGTTGAAGTTTCCCAGTATGAGAGTGTTAGGTTGGACCCTAATATTCTCCAGGGTGCTTAGGAACGAGCAATGTCAGTCTTGGAACATGGTTGGGGACCTAGAGCAGGCTACAACCTGAATTGCTGTCTTACCCAATGTTAGCTACACCTGAAGTATCTCTGATGTTTTATGTTGGGCTACCAGTCTGGAGGTGTGTGGATTCTTTATGAATATGGAAACACCACCACCTATGGAGCTTCGGTCAAATTTCTGGGGCTGAAAGGAGTGGAATGAGTTATAGTCTGGTAGTGCAGGGGTGCTTTCTGCTGCTTTGAACCAGGTCTCTGTTACAGCACAAATGTCGATGTTCTCCATTTTAAGGAATGCTTTGAGCGAGTGCATTTGGAGATTTAGACTTCTAGCATTGAACAGCATGACCTTCAGATTGCATTTGTTTGTAGCTGTTACAGTGGTAATTTGGTCATTGGAACACTGCCTAAAAAGGCACTATAGGGGTGGCAAGAGCCTTGGTCAGTATCCAACAGCCCAGGGGTGACGTATGCAGGCCATCTCTGGCAAAGCATCCAGGTGTAGCAATCATGATCTTCCCAGTCAGACAGATACTGGATCCCCTTAGAATGACACCAGAAACTTAGCCAGTTGTTGAAATCAATCATTTTCTGCTTGTACTGTGGTATCATTCTGGGTGATGGTAGGATGCTGCTCAGGGCTAGGGTCATCTCCACCTGGACTACATAATCCAAGAGCTCCTCCATGTCTCTTTTCATGTAATCCAGGGATGTGCATCTCAGGTCATTCACACCCACATGTACAATGACAGAGTCATATTTGGACATGTTGTTGAGGGACCTGAGTGTGTATGTTATGTGGCAGATTCTGGCACCTGACAGGCAGCTGACTGTTACTCTCTCCTTATTCAACCTAGTGAGTGGGACATCAGTGTGCCTCACTATCAAGTCACCAATGACTAGTGTGTTGGGCATGCTGTTTTGCGTTAGGGGCTTTGGCTTGTTTGGGAGAGTTATGTGTCTCGTCATTAGTGTTGTGTTGTGGTGGTCGAGTGTGTTTCTGCCTTGGAGGTCTCTGCTGTTTGGGTAGATTTTTATTGAGAGCCTCCGCGAAGGTGGGTGTGTGGTTTCTGCTTTTGTGTAAAGGCAGTGCTGGTGTGTGTTCTGGAGGGCTATGTGTTCCATGTGGTGTGGTACAGGTGTTGACCTTCTCCTCTTGACCAGCTATTCCAGTCTTGGCTGGAGAGTGCATGGCTTCCAATTTGGATATACAAGTGCATCTCTCACAAGTCTGAATGTTGGGAGGCAAGAGTAGAGGGTTGTCGGTATACGTGAGGCAGTTGTTAATTTGCCTCAGGATGCCCAAGTTCACCAGGTTAATAGGAGAAAGCAGAGGGAACTGATCTTTAGATATGCCTGGAGGGGTGGGCATTAATTAGTACTGGAGCTGTTTCCTTGTAGAACGTTTAGTGCTGGTAGCACTATTGTGTGCTATAAAAATTGCTACAAGAAGTCTGGTAAAGTGCTTGACTAATAAGCTAGTAAAAGTGCAGGAGAGGAGAAAACTAGCAGATCTAATGCAAAAATTGAAGAGCAGACTTTGGCACCGCTCAGAAGCTTACAAACAATCCTGGAAACAGCAAGTCTGTATCTGGACTAGACTAGTTACAGGAAAGGCGGGGAAAACTGCAAACGCGGGCTTTTAAACCAGAAAGTTGAAAGAGATGGAAAACTTCCTGAACGGCCAATAAACTACAATTTCTGGGTCAGAAACCACTACACTTGTGGTAGATAGGCTGCCTAGTGCTTACCACTCTCACTGACAAGCTAGAAGGCTTCCCTCCAATACAGAAAGGCTTGGAGGGGGGGGCTAAGAAGCTTACAAACTGTCTTGGATACAGCAAATCTGTATCTGGGCTAGACTAGTTACAGGAGAAGCGGGAAACAAGCTCAAATGCAGGCTTTTAAACCAGAAAAGTTGAAAGAGATGGAAAAACTGCCCAAACAGCCAATAACTACAATTTCTGGGCCAGAAACCACTCCTCCTGTGGTAGGTAGGCTACCTAGTGCTTACCACTCCCACTCCCACTGATAAGCTAAAAGGCTTCCCTCCAAACACAGAAAGGCTTGCAGGGCTCAGAAGCTTAGGAACAGTCCAGGATTCAGCAAATCTGTATCTGGACTAGACTAGTTACAGGAAAGGAAGGAAACAAGCTTAGAATTTTTTTTTCAGAAAAGCAGCTAAAACAGCACTAAAAGCAATTCAAATGCAGTGCAAGTTAATGTCTCTATTCTTATGCTTATCACATTCCTTTGAACCTTTCTATGTTCTTTCATACATAATTTCAAATTCCTTTTTTTCTTGCATTTATTTCTACATCATTCAACTTTATATAGTTTTAATTCCTGCCTGTCTTTTATCTAACAGTTTACCATGGCTACTGTAATTCTCTCTGTATATACTGGTATGCCTATATTTTCTGTAAAGAATATAATGCCTATTATTTTAAAATCATTTCTTCTTCCATATATCTTAATTTGCTGATTTCTCTGTGCAAGTTAAGTCTGTTCCTACCAACTATTAGGCTTCTACAATTCTTGAGTCCATTCATTGTTGAATGCAGGTGGCCCAACCTGCATAGAGTGAGAGCCAAGCTGGACTCAGTACCTAGGTATTTGAATCCCTGACTTCTCCCTATCTTCTGCCCATCCACAGAGGGAAGCTTTTTTTTTTTTTGTCCCAGTGCTCTAAGGAGCTGGAATCACTCATGGAAGCATGGCTGCTCATGTTTAAGGATGAGCACTAATTGTTTTAGGACTGAAGAAGCACACAGCAGTCATCCCCTCTTTAATGACAATACTTCATTCTGGATGAAGGCTATGGTGGGGACATTTACATAATTAACTTAATCCTGCCAATCATAGTTGACATGAGCTCCCACATCACTGCAAGTGTCTCCCCACGTTCTGTGTGCATGCATGTTCTTACACATATGCAGCTATACCTCCAATCACCAGCCTGATAACACCAAGCCCACATTCCAGGTTTTATGTTACTTTTTAGTTCTGTGTAGGCCTTGTCTTGCATTGTGACAATAACAGCTATCTAGAACCAACCATGCACTCCCCCAGGATGGGTTAGTCTGTGTTCAACACTCACCCATGTTGTCCCCTGCTTGACTCCTCCAGTTTCTGAACTGCTACTCAAACTCAGATCATCCAGGCTGTAATCAAGGCATTATCTCTCTATGCCACTTGGCCTAGAAATGCCTATGTAAATGAGCTCATTATACCTGCACTTCAGTATTATTATACATATTTGGCATGTTATGCAAATGTTTGGTATGGCATTAGTATTTTTCACATTTTTTCTAATGTATGTCACAAATTGTCATATAAACTGTACTATATTCAGACACAGTATCCTTTGTCTGTCACATTTCCCTGTAACTGTCAATTTCTTATAATAATTGCATGATGTCTGTCAGAGATACCTGAGATATCTTGCTAGAAGTTTTGCAGGCTGTGTACAAGGACTCAGTGATAACAGTGGGGTTATGTGTGCATCAGGTTCAGCTCCAAGCCCACTGCTGCTCATACTGGTGATGGACTACATTAACAAACAGGTCAGATGGAACAAATCAACAAAGCAGCTATATGCAGATGATATGGCATTACAGGCAGACTGAGCTAGAACTTCGGCAAATGATAGAGTGATGAAATGCAAAACTGAAAGTATATGTTATGAAACTGAGTACGATAAGACTGTTGTCATGGCAGCAAATGGGGAAAAATCAAATTCTGAACAGATAACAAGCACATCTAAACTATACTAATAACAAGCTTAGATAAACTCTTAAAATCTACAGAATTAAACGCATGAACCAAGTCTTCTGGAACATTATTTCCAATCATAGTTCATATTTTATATTGACAGTAGAAATGTCCAATTATTATTCGCAGACTGTCAGTCATCATATTTCTCACATGCTCTGCAATTTCTCATCACTTAATTTGCGTAGTTATACAAACAAAGCTGTGTTCATCAGAGAACAGACTAAGGCCATTCTTTTACTTCAGAACAAAGCAGCACCATGAAGCTTATCTAGCTTGCCATATTGTACAGTTTGCTGTAAACATTTCTGGTGTGAAATATAGAAATCAAATTTGTCTGTTGTAATTTCTGAAATAATTCTAATAGAGAAAATTCATCCTGACACTTAAATTTTTTGATATTTCAATATAGGTTTAATAGTTCTCCCTTTTGTTAATCCTTTATTAATAAATCAAACTTTCATCTGCTTAAGAAAGTAGGTATAAAAGATCTGAGTCTAGGCTACTTCAGATAACCATCTGATAATTTTAGCTTCAGATTTACACTGAGAAATAACTCAGTAAGATAGACATAAGGCATAGCAAAAGTGAGCACTAGGTTGGAAATACACCTACTTGCTGATGTGCTTGAATGATCGCACTCACTCCATGTATTTTCATGTATAATTATTATCAATTTTCAAGTAGCTATTTTGTACTATTTTATTAATGTCCTACACATGAAGCATAGTAAGATTAGAATTGTAAGCACTACAACAAAGTGTCTTTTTTCCTCAAAGGAATTTGAGAATTACTAATAACACATCACTTAACTCATGCCGAAAAAAATGAGATCAGCAAGATATTTACCCTTAGTGAGTTCGTCGACTGTTTTCACAATGGAGTTACCACTCACTAAGCTAAAAAATCTTTGGCATATGCGACCTTGGTGGTATATGTGCTCCAATTAATCAAAGGATAGTTGAACTCACTCATCCAAAAGTTTTTTTTTGTTTATGGGTAGTTTAGTAAGCACATTTTGAAATTATTGTTGGTCCTCTGAAGATATAGAAGGTGATTCTAGCTGTCTGTTAATTTATAAAGTTGTGCTGTTCAGGTTGTGGGGAACATGGCTAGAAATAATGAAGTTTCTGACAAATACTGATACTTCTCAGTAGCCTCAAGCAGGTCTGAATGCATATAGGCCTTAAAACCCAATAAAGAGGGAGTGCATCTTGACATTGCAATTAAATCTCTCTTACAATATAGATACGGATGTGTTCAAGTTCAGGAGAGCCATCAGTTCTGGAACTGAGCAGAGCAGCCTTGGCATGGTCCACATCAGAATTTACTGCAAGCCTTTTTGCCTAAAAAAGGCATTATGTATGAGCAAGTGATTTGACCATTATAAGGAATCCTTAGAAAAAAAACTGTGCACGCCATTCTTGGTGAAGCAAGTTGGGCTGTCAAGTATCTCCTCCTGAGCTGACACATACTGGATCCCCCAAGAATAAGTCATTAATTAGCCAATTGTTAAAGCCAGTTACCTTCTCATTACATCTGGGCATCATTCTGTGTGATGGTAAGAGTCTATGAAGAGCCAGAGTCATACCTGCATTTGTAATATGCATAACAAGTCTCTGCATGCCTCAATATAACTCTTGACACATGTGGATCAATGCATACATTTCCATTATTTACCTCAGGACCAGTTCAGTACTATATGTCTTTTCTACAGAATGGTAAGTTTTTCCGAGGTGCTTGGTGCAATAGACTGCACCCATGTTGTTATTAGGGTCCCGTGTAGATCACAGGGGGAGTGGTACCAGAACACAAAGGGTTGTCATTTCATCATCTGCCTGGTAGTGTGCGATGGAAGGGAGCACATCACCACCATGTTGTACCAGCATCCTGGCAATGCTCACATTTCCTATCTTTGGCACACAAGCTCACTGTACCACCTCTTCTTGTACGGTAGGATACCTCATGGACACCTAGTTGGTAAATGCAAGCTATTAATACTGCTTCCAACCAAAGTCATTTCTTTAGCTATAAAGTGACACAGGTACTGCTAAGTACTCAAACTCCTTTGTTATGTGTCCCCTCCCAGTTTTGTTTCCTAGGTGATGCAGCTTAATCCGCTCAAAATTTGGCAAATAATACCTGATTGTAACCTCCAGGGCACTGCCAAGGAATACTTCAGCACTACCCTGTCCCAGACACGGGAAGTCATTGAGCAAGTGTTTTGCCTGGGGAAAGCCTATTTCCATTGCTAGACAAGTTGGGGGATGGCATTCGGAATTTACCTGCTACAACATGCAGAATGTTTACCACCTTCTGCATTCTGCACAACATAATCATGAATTGGCCTGGATGCAACTGCCACAGCCAGTCACTGATAGTTGCAGTACAGCTCCCTTTATTATTCCTCCCAGCAGTGACAACAGTGATGGTGACCAGCCGATGACAGCAGCATGGATAGTGTGGGTAGTGTTCCAATAGACTGAGAGCAAATAATGGCAAGTGAGATTGATTCTGTGGTACTCCAGTATTGGGATCTACTGGATACAGGGAACTCTCTTGACATTGACCTAACCATGCTGCGAGACCTAGACCTTGACTGACAGGTTCTACCACATGTTGTAGAAGTCTGACAAAGCATGGCTGCCTTCTTCTATGGTGAATCTGCATGAATGCCTGCAGCACTTTTTTGAGATACACATGGGGGTCTTGCCATGTGGATCAATGTCCATCATGCATTTAATGAGTCATGTCCATCTGTGATCCTAATATACGTCCAGAAAGTACTCTTCATTCTAGAATATAGCATAATTTGATAATCTCTTTTCTTTTTTAAGGGTATACGTATGTACACGCATTAAAGTATACTCAAATGATCAACTAAAGATGGACCCCTGCCCTCAAAAAAATATATATATATATCTATAAATATATATATATATATATATATATATATATATATATATATATCTATAAATAACTTTACTATATTGTAATAACCTTCTCCTTTTCACTAAAGTGCCTATTGTATATAGTACTTTCTTTATTGTCTCTAGATATTTCTGTTAAATTCTATGTAAAACCGACACTGTACCTGTCAATGTTGTTCTTGTTTTATTGGAGCTTTTCTCCCTGGGCCTCCCCTGAAAATGGGCTCACACCCAGACGGACTGTCCCAGTCAACAAATGCAAAATAAATAAATAAACAAATAAATAAATATATTACTGTGAAGCCTTAAGAGCTCTAAACTGAAGGGAGCTTCCAAACTATTTTAATAACTCTCAGCTCCAAATAATACACAACATTGTTTATCATCCAGACAAATGCCCATCTTTACTAAACCTTGCATAAAAATATTCAGCTGTCAAAGCTCTGCACTCCAAGGACAAACTCCTACTCCTACTACTAATGGTACCACATAACACTGCTGGAAACTCTCTTTATTTTCACCATGTCACAAAGCTTTGGAATAAAATTCCCCGAACACTACTTCCTTCATGACAATAACAGGACAGTAACATCCCTGCTGGCTGTCTTACGCATCCCAGCCTCAAACTGTCCTTATCTGATTCATCCACTGTTCTCCACTTAGCTGCTCTTTATCTTCCACTATTCTCCACCAAACTGTCCTTACCTGCACTGTATCATCTACTCTTCTTCACCAAACTGTCCTTACCTGCTCTGTGTCATCCACCCTTCTCCACCAAACTGTCCTTACCTGCTCTGTGTCATCCACCCTTCTCCACCAAACTGTCCTTACCTGCTCTGCATCATCCACTGTTCACCATCAAAATGTCCTTACCTGCTCTGTATCATCCACTGTTCTCCATCAAAATGTCCTTACCTACTCTGTATCATCCACTGTTTTCAATCCAACTGTCATTACCTGCTCTGTATTATCCACTGTTCTCCATATGTACACAAGTAACAGATACTTCTCTGCCTGCTGCTAGACCTGATCCTACTCCAATGTTATAAAAGGCAAGAAGTTTCCACTGATCACAATGCAGGTTTTCAATACTGTCCATTTACTTGTAAGTATAGATCTTCTCTTTCAACAGTGTTAGGAGCTTTTCCCTTTAGTATAACTACTTTCATCTTTCCCTCCTTTCCAGTTACTACTACCCTACTTCTGACTATCCACATTAGCACTGGTACTCTTCTATTTTCCTGCTCCAAGCAAACAGACTTCACATGCACTAATGCCAAGAGCAGAAAGCCCATGAGTCTATCTCTGCTACCATAAAAAAAAATCCCACTCTCCCATAAAGCACCACCTCTTGTGGCCCACTGACATTCCTGAAACATGTACTTCATCTCACTTCTCCAAGTTACTGTCTGAGTTCTGACCCACCTTCTTCGATCTTCTTGGAATCAAAAAATGTTTGGATAAACAGTTGTTGATCTCATGTGTTATTCTATCTCCTTCACTATCTTCTCCTTTCCTACATTTTCTCCCACTCTATTTCATCTTTCTGCACCTCCTTCCCTCTCTCTCTCTCTCTCTCTCTCTCTCTCACGTGTTTTACAGCAGCCTAAGCTGTCTTGCTTCCCTTTTCCTCTGTCTTCATAGTTGCCCCTCTCCCCAGTTTGTAGCTTGGGACTACTTACTTTGAAATGATACTATAGGTCCATTCTTCAGCTGTCCCTTCTCCATAGCATTTTTATTAAACTGACCCCTGTATAGAGTACATGTAAGCCCACAGTCCCCGTGTAGCCACTCCCCCTATATACCTGTAAGCCCACCATCCCCCTGTAGCCACTCCCCTTGTATAACTACAAGCCCACCATCCCCTGTAGCCACTCATCCTGTATACCATCTCTTGTGGCCACTCCTCTGTTTTCTCTGACATTCTGAAAAGGATTTGAACTTCACCTTTTTTTTACCACTTGCCTTGAGTAAATGGATTCATGAAGAAACCATATTCTTTCCATTCATCTGCTTCTCTTAACCCTATATCCTATCCCCAGTCTTGATCACCCCATAAATTTCCCTGAACCAAACTCTGCCAATATGGCTCCCCTTTGCACAAAGCTGATATGGATCTACTTTAAAAAGCATCTCACCTACTGTTGTCCCACCTGTCCACCCTACTCTTACCTCCATCCTCTCCCATGTCCCTCCATGCTCCTACTTCATTGCTTCCATATCCTTCTCCAGTGGTACCATATCTAATTTACTGATGGATATTGAAAGTCAGGCCATAACTGGCAAGCAGCAGAAGACCCCTTCACATTCATTCCCTTCATACAGAATGTCTTTCATAATTCTTTGTCCCTTGTCCACCCAAACCTACCTTTCTATAACCAAACTTAATTCCATCAGCCTGGGGTCCTTGGGGTTAAAATGGCAAACGCTGACTCATAAGGAGTACTAATGTAGATATCATTAATTGATCTGTAGTCACTCTGCCTGGAAATGTGTTGATCTTCCCTTTCCCCTGGGTCCACTCTGTCCCACAGTTTTCACTCCAGATTGTTCTTCAACACGTATCTTTGATGATTTCTAACTATAAATACACTACTCTATCCACCTTCTCTATTCCCACTTAACTCCCATCCTTTTACACACTCCAAGTCATACCAGTACTGTTTTATTTGTATTATAATTCAGACCCAAAATACCCTCAAACTCCCCAAAAACCTTCAGTATCATCTCCAGAAAGGGATTCAGTTTGTCCACCAGCAGAATACAACCATCAGCAAACATTTAGAACAATTACCTGCCTAGATCACTATTATCCCTATATATAAGCTGCCTCCTGATTTTCTTTGCCAGCTCCTCTATTAAAATGAATAAGTCCAGGAAAGTGAATAACTCTGTCAAGTCCCTCTCCTGATCCATGTATCCCCTGACACCTTTTATTGGCAAACCCCTAACTGGGGGTAAATATACATACCTTCTATCTACCTCAATGCACTGAATGCCTTCCAAACATCTACTAGACTCAGTTCTACTCCTTCTTAATAGGTTCTGATCTAATACTGCATGAAGCCAGTGCCTCCAGGTCACAAATCACATTTGACCTTTCTCACTAATATCAGACCCTAGCTGATCTAAATAGACAGCTAGTATTGTTACCATGATTGTAATATTAATATTGTCTAATGATATGAAACAACAATATCCTGGGATTTTAGCTTCTTCTTGCTTTTTGGAAGTACAACTACCCTAGCATTCACCATTGAGGAGGAATAGCTTTACAACTACCCTAGTTTTCATCATTCATGAGGAAATAGTGAAGTCAGTTTCTGTCTTCCCCTAATTACAGGATCCTGTTTGCCCAGAATGAATATGGTCTTCCTTTAATAGCAGCTACCTACAAACACAAATACTGCAATCCTACAGAATAAAACCAATACAATATGTAGATTCGTCACCCTGTCTCAGAGGCAAGGATACTACTGTCAAGCAACCAGTAAAGCTAAAAGGTTACCTGTTAAACAAGGAGCCAACATCCTACTTGTTTCTCAATTAAACTATTACATTCAGAAATCTTCTCCCCAGTAGCCGACAAACAACCAATGAAAAACACCTTTTATAGCTCTAAAGGTTAAACATCTTCAAGACCAATTGTACAAGCCCCCAGAGTAAATCGCAATACACCAACCACATTTTCTCAGTTCTTGGACCTAAATCTTGGGAATCTCTACCCCGCACCCCCCAAGCAGCATCTCAGACACTTATCCTCTTACACTAAATTCTGCTGACACCTAAAAGCACATCTCCTTAAACAGGCTCACTGCCGGCGATTCCCTCAGGACATACAGGCGATTCCCCTCAGGACATGTTACTTTACCTTTTAGGCTATTTGCCCTTTCCTCCTTTGTTCCTATCATTTACTCCAAATTGTCTGCTATAATTAACACTAACTAAGTAATCATTTATGTTCTCTTAAGGTTTAATCTCCTCCCTCCGGGCCCTCCCCTCTTTTCTCTGTTTTTTCATTTGGTCTACACTCTTCTTAGACAGTGTCTATTCAGGTCATTATTAGTATGACCATTGTTACATTGTACATTATGTATATAAAAGAAAGCCTGTTCATTTTTTATTAACACTTTGGCTTAATATTCTCTGCCACATGTTTTATATTTCTTATTAATTTAATCTAAAGAGTACACAGGCCTCTCAAGGAAAGCTACTGCAGAGATTACTTTTTTGTAGAACCTCTTACTCATTGTGTATATAATGCCCATGCATTTTCATTGTCATTTGTCTGTATATGTTAATTATAATGAATGTGTTTTGCTTTCTTAAACTTTTACCACTATATCCTCAAGGGCCGAACCTGTACATAGTACATTTTGATTAGTTTTGTTCCCCATTTAGCAACTAGAAATACATAAACAAACAAACAAATAAATAAATAATAGGGCTATTTTAATTAAGTTATCTCATGAAATTTACTATTTAAAAATGTGAGATTTTTTTAATCAAGATTAAAAAATGAATCTTGCAAATTTTAAGTTAGACCATGGTCAGCATGTGTTTCATTGTTCTTAAAGGTCTTGAAATAAAGCAATAAAAGCCTTCAGGTTTTATATTATTTTTTATTTCATTTTTGGGGGACTTTGTTCTGCTTACTGCATAGCAAAAACACCTTCCATTTTCATTATTTGCTAAGTTTATTGATTTAAAGCACTTGTAAGCATTGTAAATTACATTAGTTAAGATAATACTGAATGTAAGATTGACTGAAGATTTTTTTTAATCTTTAGATTAATCTTGATTAAAAATTGTAATTGTTCAACACGTAAATAAATAAACAACCTGGAAAATCATCCCAATACCTCCTTACTAATTTTTGTGACATGTATGATTATTTGTACCTCTTCCTTCTCTATGTCCTTAACCTCTCCATTTCTTGGTATGTCAAATTATTTCCCTTTTCTGAATCACCCAGTTGGATCCACTAATTGCCCTGTGTCCACCTCACTGGATAGTTGCATATAATTTCTCTGAAAAGCTGTCAATATCAGAATTATTTCTTGTGGGCACTCCCTCAGCTCTACAATACTTTCTGCAGGTCTACCCCATAACCATCAAAACCCCATGTATAAATGGAAAATGTGTGGTTCCAATATCCATTATTATTGTTATTTCCACCTGCATGGACTGTTCCCTCAGCAGTAATTCTACTCCATCCTAACTTTCTGCACAGATTCTTTACCTCCAGCAGCTATTTCTGTAATGTCTCATGTCCTCCTCTTCCTATTTCTTCTGTTGCCCTCCATTCTCTAGAGCATCTCTTTAACAGCTACAACAGCTGTATCTCACTAGTGTTCTTGAATCTTCTATAGTCCTTACTTTTATCATTAATCGCCTGCTCCATCAATCATCTTGCCTTAAGCTTCTCCTTCTTCTCTCTCCATTTATAGCAGTTTCATTTAAAACAAGTTCTCCTTTCCTTCCTGTTACCTTCCTGATCCAGTACCTCTGGAGTATTGCCAGAAATTGCTCTATCCAGGATAAAACATTTGCTTAACCACCTGTCCTTCAGTGCCCCTTCTTAGGAACTTGTCCAGCCTAACAGGAGGTGCTAAACTCTTCACTGTGAAGGTGTACTCCCCACTCTGATTGACGTTGTACCTCAGAAATCACATACCTCAAAATCTCTCATTTTTTTCTTTATTCCTCTCAGGTCTGTACTTACCAATTCTCTGTCTAACCCCCTTGCGCTCTACATTGCCAACTGAATTATCTTTTGTCTTCACTCTTTTTTGGTATCTTTTATAATTCTTTAGATCCTTTTCCTGAGCAAAGCTGAAACTCCATTTCCTAAGTCTGTAGCCAATCAGTACTTCTGGCAAATAAAAAGCATCATAATATATGACTATTACTTTCAGATTTATTAAATGAAGCTGGGCACTGTTTCCTCTTTCTTTAATGTTTGAAAGTATTGTTCCAGATTTATTGAATGGAGGCACCCTCCTACTTTCCACATCATTATTTTGAGCCTATCTCTCTTAACACCTCACTCCACGACCACACCGTCTCTTTGCTACCCCATCCAATTTCACCCTACTTTCTCCTCTCTACAGTCCCTGAGAATGCTGTCTCATGCTGTGTTTTTGGACTCCTTGGTTCAGTACTGCTTAATTTCAGATGAGGTTGCTCACCCTAATTTTTCTTCTACTGCCTTCAAATAATGTTTGATGACTATATCCTAGCAAAGGGCTTCCCTCCAAATACAATTAATATGTCCTCTTCTCTTTCATACCTGACACAGGTATTCTGCAAACTAAGCTCCTGTCTTGCATAATGACCTTCTCAGTTGCTTCTTACATCTAAACATTGCTTGTTGTCTCTCTTCACCAGCACATCTAGTCTAAACTTAGGAACATCTTTATTTTTTTATTCTCAGACTCTCCCCCCATGTATTGTAAATTCTAACTACTTAATCCAACATCCCTTCATTTTACCAACTGCAATCCCCAAAAGCACAAATACTGTATCTCTTTACACCTTACATTGTGCTCTAAATAACCTAGTCTCATACATATATGTGTATAGATATATATCTGTGCATACATCGCTTCTGTTTCCCCTCAAATGCAAAACTCATAACCAAACATGCCTGCGTGGTTACACTGCCTGAATTAACTCCAAACCCAGCCAGATAACATACATACCCCAAATCCTCATGGAATATAGACAGCCCTTTTGTATGCCTCTCTTCTCGGAACTTATTTTCTTTTTCTGTACAAAGAGCTACAGCTAGTGGGACTTTCCCCATGACTACAAAATGTAATTAAAGACAAAACATTCCTTAACAGCATCAATCCTCAGAGCATCCACCCTCTCAGTCTCTCAACATTACCGTTATTAAGAACAAATACCAGAATTTGTCAATGCTTATCTTTACTGACCTGCCTATTTTCTCCATTGTTGCAGAGCTTTCTCCCTATAATTCTGATTCTATCCCTGTTATCTCACAGTCTCACCTAAAGATCTGTTAAGTCTATGTAGCCCCTCTGCAGACCACCATAATTTCTAAAAATCACCAGACTCTTAGGAAAACGTCATTCTATGAATGATCTTCCCAAGATGGATCCTTGCTTCTGAGACATTGTCTAGATGACCTCCTGCTTTGATTAGCCCTTTTTGCCAAGCTTCTTTAATGTTCAGAAAGGGAATTTTGATGTGGAAATGAATCTATCCTTTTCTACTGTTCCCACTTCATATTTAATTATCTTCTCTTTAGATATGTTTGCCTTCAATTTATATAGACTAGCCTGTTTTCTGTATCTGGGTATACATACTTTCAGACCTCATCATGTCAGGACATTAGATGTCCTCTCTCTTTCCTCAGTCACTAATCCATCATCTCATTGATCAATGTAGACCAACCTCTAGGCCTAGCCTGGAAATTTGACTTGACCTGGACCTTTAAGATAAATTCAACCTCCCCTCCCTTCCGCTCCTCTCTCCTACCCTCCTCTCCTCTCACCTCCTTTCCTCTCCTCTCCTCTCCCCTACCCTCACCTCTCTAGGCCTAGCCTGGAAATTTGAGCTCCCCTCCCTTTCCTCAATGACTAATCTATCATCTCACTGATCAATGTTGACTGATCTCTAGGCCCAGCCTGGAAATTTGAGTTGACCTGGACCTTTAAGATAAATTCATTTGCTTCTGCTTTAAAAAAAACAATTCCTCCTCTTCTCTCCTCCACTCTCCTCCCCAACATTTATTTCAGTAAATCTGTATTTTCTGTTATTTTGGGGGTTTCTGAAATATCAAGCATAACCGCTTCTGTGCAGCAGCATGCTTGAATGACTCTTAACTATATGTATATGTTTGTTACTTTTGTATTTGCCACTTTTGTGATGACCTATGTGGCCATAAAGATAAAATAGATGCTTGTAGCCATCTTTGTGGAAGAGCCACAGGACAAAGTTTCCAACATAATCCACCATAGTCCAAAAAGATTACATGGCAAAGAGGAGAAACAGAATTAGATTACCATTCTTTGATGTCACACATGAACACATACACACACACACACACACACACACACACACACACACACACGCACACACACACGCACACACACACGCACACACACACACACACACACACACACACACACACACACACACACACACACACACACACACCTATAGACAATTTAGAAGTCATCAATGTACCTGCCATGTGTATTTAGAATGTCGGAGGAAACCAGAACATCTGGAGAAAATCCAGTTCTAAACGGGATCTGACGATTCATTTCAAACTCTCCAGAAGATACCTCATTGTGAAGAACTGTATTGTCCTTAAGAGCTTGCCTCATTGGGGAACTGATTATCATGCATAAATGTAGACAGGATCACCCTCACTATCTCTGACATGGCTGTGGTGTTATACTCTGTGACTCCACCATGACCGTGTCCATACTCTAGGTTGTGGAGACTGACACACCAAGCCCAAAGGGATGCAGTAGCCTTGACTCCATCATGCACCATTACCCCACACCACTGTAGACCTATCTGCCCCTGAGTGCTACAGGCAGATTCTGACATCTATCTACTGGGGACTAGCACACTTTCCTGATTGATAGTGTTCCCATTGACCTGTCCTACCTGTGAGGTGTGAGTAGTCTAGGTATTTGTAAAAGTGATGCAGTGTGTCCAGCACACACATTGTCCTCTAACTGTGCAAGTTCATCCAACCATCATTATCAGAGGCTGCACAGCATCCAGGATCAGGCAAGGTCACTTCCACAGTGTTGGTGTTGAATAAAGAATCACCTGTGAATATACTAAAGCACAAGACATCAGGTAGTTTTCTTACAGAAATCTTCTCAACTTCACCTTTAGCAGGTACCAGACTCTGTGTTCAATAGCCTCTTGCGTAGCATAGTTACAGTGAGAATATTTGTGTACCATTGTGCAGATTCACCTGAGTTGGCTTGATCAGTATGTCAGTTAGGGCTCAACTCCTTATTGTTTCTGAATCACTAAATTTGAGCAATGAGAAAACCTGATAACTGTAGCACTCAGTTGTACTTAATGCTGTGCAAACTCTCAAGTCCCTGCGAGCAGCACGGCATGTGCAAAATCATGGCTATGCCTCCACTGGGGGAACTCTAATTCTGCATATAACCTTCTGTAGATGGTGTCACTGTAGTGCCTAATTTCTTCCCAGAATACACAGTCATAGAAGACTGCCACGTTTCACACCTTAAAGTTTATAATTGTCTGTAGAGAAGCTGCATCTTCCCCTTTATGAACAGATGTTTCCACCATACATGTAGAGCATAACATGAATTTAAGTGTTCTAAAACAAAAACATCAGGCATCCAGAGATACTGTCAACCATATTGGCCAACAAAATAACCATTAAGGCCATCAAGCCCTGCAGCCATTGGAGGTTTAATAACCTTCAACACTCTCTCAAGTGTGGTACCAGTTATTTCAGTACAAGGCTCAAATTCTTTCAAGTCTTCATTTAATTCACTTTCAACACCACTGGAAAATATTTTATAAATTTGTCCAAAATAAGTTGTCTGAAAGCACTAACTCTGTAGTAAGTCCAGCCTATTTTCTCTACTGTCTTATATGTTTAAAGGCTTTTTTCTGTTATCACTCATTTGTTTTACAAACTTCTCCTCATAAATTCTGCAAGTTGAGTAAATACATTTCCTATATGATTTATTTCCTGAATAATGCTTTTGTTCAATTATGTGATTTGGTCTTCTTTTGAAGTCTCTCCAAAGATTGTTTTTCCTTCTCTTATCATTTTCTAACCTCTTTGCCACCAGAGATGTTTAAACTTCATTAGTCTAAGTAAAGACAGGGAATCATAACTTTCAGTTAAATTACTCAAGAACTCATATAAAAATTTCCAGTTTTTACCAAAGTGATTAGACTGCATTTTTCCTCCTGATTCCACTCACAAAATGTATTAGATATTAACTTATAATCAGCTCTACAAAGAACTTTCTTTGGAGCAACCAAATAACCTACCACCTTAACCATTAAACTTTTAAGTTCTCAGATAAAACTAAAATGGTCCAAACCCATCAATTCAGGTTTAGATTAATAGTAGGCTACTCTGTCAATTTCCTTTATTGATTGTATTGCTTTATGTATCTGTGATTGTCATTGGAGCTTTCTTTGCCTGAGTTTATTATAGCTCCAGTGTAGTATGCTGTGTTCTCAGCCCTCTAAAAATGCTTGCATTGATTAATGTGTTTGTGATTGTCATTGGAGCTTTTCTCCCTGGGCCTCCACTGAAAAATGGCTCTTCTTGGCCCAGTGAACTTCTCCGGTTGTCAAACTGAAATAAATAAATAAATAAATAATAAATTATTGCATCCAAGATGTTTTCTTTTCAAGTAGGTTCTTTAACAATTTGAGTGTAACCATTCATATTAACAAACCACACCAGTTCCCCACTTGCAGAATGGGATGGTTTAGAAAATTCCCAGTCAATATTTGGGTCATTTAGAAACCCCACAATTAGAGCAAGATTGTTCTGGAAGTACCCCGTAAGAAGCTACAATATCCTTCAAACTCTTTCTGTCTTTGATTAGAAGTTTGTTAGAAAATACCAGTCCTTAAGTCATCATACATTTGATATTCACACTGATGTACTCACATTCCTTACTATTATGAATAAGGGATGTATTTTTAATATACACTAATATAATCTCATTTTTTTCCAGTTCTAAAGTTGTGATAGCCAGTATAGCCAGATAAGGGAATTAGCCTATTATTCTCAGTGTACCAAATTTCAGTAACCAGCATCATATCATCATTTTCACTGGGTCACTATCAGTTTATCGAATGCACTACTTAACAAATACCTCTTCGTTGAACTCTATTAAGCAAAATCTTATTCCATCGACTGACCATTTCAGCAAAGTTTTTCCTGGGGAAAAACAGTAGGCCATCATGTGAATTTGCCCTTTTCCCCACTGTAGCGCATTCTCAGAGTTGGTATATTTAGTTGGGAGGGTGGGGGTGCAGTCCCCCACCAAGGTGGGTTTATATAGTGCTGTTTTTGTTGCAATTGCTGGGTTGGCCATCTATTTTTTCTGTGAGTAAAACTTCACTGAAGCGATCGTTTGACAGAATAAGATTTCGCTTAATAGAGTTCGACAAAGAGGTGTTCAGTAAGTATTGAGTTCGATAAAGTGATATAGACCCATTATCGGTAACTTCCCAGTCTCATCTCATTAGCCCCAGTCCCATCTCATTAGCTCATTCTACCTAATACAAAGATCATTTAGGAAGGCCAAACCCCTTGTTCCCTTAACCTTGAATTATCTTCTGTTCCTGCTATATCCCTTTTTACTTAAAAAAAAAAAAACTTTATTAAGCTGCTTATATTTTTCTAATTTGTGTTTCTTACTACTACTCTGTTACTTCACCTTGCTTTGCTTCTTCCAGCGACTTGCTGCCTGTTCTCTAAAGTGTTCAACTGCATCTGTTCTGTTGCATTTATTACTGCTTGTTTATAGCCAGTCTAAACTGTTAAGTGTTATTCTAAGCTCTTACTTTTGGTTTAAGCACTTTGGCTTTAGGTCCACCCCTTAGCTCTCCCTGGCCTTTCTCCCTCAGATTCTGACAAATATGGATGGACAATTTCCTACAGTTTCTCCTGCCAGTCTGGTTGATGAGGGCATCCACAGAGACAGTGTAGCAACTGCCTTATGTACACAGACAACCATCTACTATTACTACCACCTACGAACAAAATTTGTGAGAGATGCAATTATATTAGGAACCTAGAGTCCAAGCTCTCTCCCCCTCAAGCCACTATATCTGGCACTGAAAAGGTTGTCAACACAATCACTGCACCTCAAACACCACCCACACTTACAAAACACACACCTATATATGCAGAGGTCCTCCACATAAACATACCCAAACAAAGGAGACCTCCAAGGCAAAAACACATGCAATCTCCACAGCCCTCCACACCTTATACCACACATAATCCACACACCTGTGCCTCACAACCACTAAGGCTTCACCATAAACTCAACATATTACTCATAGGAGACTTCATTGTGAGACACACAGATGTGCCTCTCACCAGGATGGATAAGGAGAAAGTCACTTAGTTGTCTGTCAGGTGCCAGAATCCATCATATCACACACGCACTCAAGTCACTCAACAACAGGTACTGTTATGACTCTGTCATAGTCCATGTTGGCGTGAATGACTTGAGACATATCTCTCTGGACTATATGAAGAGAAACATGATCGAGCTTGCTGATTATGTGTCCAAAGCAGGTATGTCCCTAGCCATAAGCAGCATTCTGCCATCACCCAGAAAATTATTGACTTTAACAATTGGCTTAGTTTCTGGTGTCATTCCAGGGGAATCCAATACCTGACAGCCTGGGAAGATATGATCAACAGACCGCAATGCTTTGCCATAGATGGCCTGCATCTGTCTCACCTGGGCTTTAGACTTCTGGTAAAGGCTCTTGCCTCCCCTATAGTTCCTTTTTTAGGAAAAGTGATGAGGTTAAAACTACCAACATAAAAATTTCAACAAAACACAAATTAAAGGTCATGCTGCTAAACAATGGAGTTTAAACATGAAACTGCACTCATTGCAAGCATTGCTGGAAAATGCTGACATCTGTGCAGTCACGGAAACCTGGTTCAAAGCTGTGGACAGCACCCCAGCTTATATGGTTACTCATCCTATCATACATTTAGACCCCAACCTATGGGCAGTAAAGCCAAAGGAGGTGGTTTCAACATACATTAAAGACAAACACACTTCTAGGCTGGTCAACAGTATGATGCACAGGAGACACTCCGGGTGAAGTTAACCATTGACAAGACCCATATTCAAATCATAGCTAGCTACCAGCCCCCAAATCTGACTCAAGATGCCCAATCCGACTATTTGGACCTGTTCGAATCTATCAAGATTCAACCCTTTACCCTGATTCTGGGTGACTTTAACTTCCAAACTGGAAGAACTACTCATGCCAGACCACAAATGCCCAGAGATTTCTTGATTTTGTCAATGCAAATGCCTTCAAACAGCTAGTTGATACCCCCACAAGGGGTGATAATATCTTGGACTTGGTATTAACCAACATGTGTAACCACTGCAGCATTCCTGTAGTATCATCCTCCCTGGTAAGATCTGACTACAAAGCGGTCACTTTCGTAGTCACCATCTCCCCCAACTCCCCTCTAGTTAGGATCAGACATAAAAACTTCTCCAAAGCTGATTACAGCCTCTTGAGGGATGGTATATACAGCTTCACAGCCCCCTCCCCCTCTGTAGGAATTGGCACCAATATCCAAAACTACACCAAAGCACTATACAAGCATTTATATAGATGCATGGAATCAGACATACCCGACAGTACTAAATCATCCTCTGCATGGAAGAATAAACCTGCCTGGTGGACATCTGCAATAAATAAACTCTATAAAAAAAGGAAAAAATTGCTGTCCAAGACCAAGAAGAAGCAAGGTGCCCAATTGGAAGCAATGTCTCCTTAGCCTAAACAAGCAAATAAGAGCACTAGTGAAATCCTCCAAAGCAAACTTCAAGTCCAAATTGGCCATATCTACTAGAGACAATCATAAGGCCTTCTTCACATATGTCCACAACCTCAAAGGAAGCACCCAGATCCATTTATAACTGGTGGTCAAGGACACCACATATACACATGCTGTAGATATAGCAAACTTGCTGGCTGACAGATTCAGTGAAAACTTTACCCCTCTGTCCCCCATCAGTAAATCAGGACATTCCCAGTACTTGCCCCTTCCCCTTATATCTATAGAACAGGTAATCACTGCTCTCTCAAAGGCAAAAAAATACAGCCTCCATGAGACACGATAACATCCCATGCTGCATCCTACATGAACTCAGGCAGGAACTTGCAGCACCACTAGGCACCTTATTCAACCAAAGCCTGAGTACTGGCTTCATCCTAGCTGAGTGAAGGACAGCCACTGTCATCCCTTTACACAAAGGTGGAGTGTCCACCGATCCAGGAAATTATAGACCTATCAGCCTAACTAGCCTGATCTGCAATGCAATGGAATGGATTATCATCAACCTTATCAACAAGGACATTGGCAACCTGCAAACACTTGATCCCACACAGTTTGGCTTCATCAAGGGGAGGTCATGTTTGCTGAATTTGGTCAACTTCTTTGAGATAGTCACCATAGCCATGAATGAGGGGAAGACAGTGTACATCGTCTACCTAGACCTGGCCAAAGCCTTTGACACTATTCCCCACTCAGGGCTAATAGATAAACTCTCTCAACTAGGCATCATTCAATATATTAACACAGATGGGTAGCAAACTGGCTCACTGATAGAACCCATGTAGTCAAAATAGGGGAAGCCACCTCAAGCAGTAGGCCTGTAACAAGCGGCGTACCCCAGGGTTCGGTCTTGGGGCCTTTGTTTTTTAGGATATACTTTTCTGAGGTGCAGGCCAAACTAGTGGTACATGGCTGACCAGGTTTGCAGATGATTGCAAGATGGGTGCTGTCATCAATTTCCCTAGTGATGTGGACATCCTCCAAGAGAGTCTCGCTCAGACAAATGACTGGTGCCAGAAACATAGCCTCAAGCTGAATACCAAAAAATGCATCATCATCATCATCATCATCATCCCCACAAATTATCACATTAATAACAGCGTCCTAAGCACTCAATCAGTCGTGAGGGATTTGGGCACCCAGATTGAAAGCAACCTGACTTTTGACCACCATGTTGCTTCCGTTGTACAAAAAGTCTTCTACATGGCCCACCTCATAAGTAAGGGTATCTCCTCCAGGGATAAGGAGGTCATAACATCCCCATGTTCTTCCCTTATAAGGCCCATTATCGAGTACAACGCCCCTTTCGGCATGCACCTCATAAGCACATGCAGTAGCTGGAGAGACCACAGAGGTTCCTCACCAGGAGAATCCAGGGTCTCAAACATCTACCATACACAGATAGGCTAAAATCCCTATCCCTCTACTCAGTTTCATACAGACTCCTCAGAAGTGACCTCTTTCTGGCATACAAGGCATTCACAGACCCCCACCTTGACGGGACTGCTGCATATCTGCAAGTCAAGTTCCACTCAAGTAACCTGCGTGTAGTCTCAACCTGGTCTGTGACATCAACAAGACTTGTTGGTGGGACAGATTTGTGTCCCAGAGACTCCCCATCTATGGAATAAACTCCTCTCCACATCAAGCAGAGTACCTCTTTACCCCTTTTTAAGCACAATCTGGTTAACTGGCTGGGAAACAGAAAATATATTCCTGGGATTCCACCTATGTCCCTGCTGGACACGGGCATTGGGTGTTGATTTGTCTAAACATGGGCTAAACTCTTGGCTAGGCTTATAAGGGCTTCAGGGCCAATAGCCTAGTAACCTCCTATATTCCAAGAATAAGAATTAATTATTAATTCGCATAGCATTACACATAAAGAATTTCAACGAATTAAGTTTCATCATCCGTAATATGTAACCATTATTGGCCACATGTTATGAAGCAGTTGATAATCCAACTGCTCACTCTTAATTGAAGGTCCCTAAATGACTAGAGAAAATTCTTTGGATCCATCCACTATCAACTGAATGGGGTAATCGTAGGTTGTCTTCCAGCAACAATTGTCAAACTTATACAGAAAACATTATTTTATTTAAAAAAATGGGTATCCTATTTTGACTAATTAATAAACAGTGCAAACTTCTATATCAGTATATATGTATGTTCCTAGTAAGTGTCAAATGATTGTAGACAAAAAAATGTTCATAGGTTCATAGGTGTATACTAGGCTAATAGCCACAAAGGCCTCTAGCTGTGCAACCCAAAAGTGCCCCGTGCATTTTTGTATCTTAGACATTTACATTAGGGATGTATGTTTGTAGTGACATGATTTACTGATTGCCTCTGTCCATCAGAAACATGTACACTAGGTCAGGGGTGAATTTCCAATTGTCCATCCACTGGTCCAGGTGACCCTTAGCATTAGGGAGGGACTCTGCTTCATATGGATGGGGAACCTATTCCAGAGAATAAGAATTCTTTGAGATATCTGTCTCTCCAATATGTCCGTCTTATGTCACAAGCAAAATTTAGGTCCTTAGATCTAGTAGTTCAGATGCTGTTTATTTTTTGCAGATATGCAAAAGATTCACCAGAGCTGGATCCAAGGATGCCTTGTATGCCAGGCATAGGTCACTTCTCAATAATTCCAGAGTATAGACACAAGACTTTGAGGTGATCCACGTAGAACACTGTGTTTATGCTCTGTATTCTTTTTGTAAGGAACCTTTGCAGACATTCCAGTGGCTGCATGTGTCTGGTCACATACAGACTGAGGGGACATTATATTCAGTGATGGGTGTGATGAGGGCTGAATACAATGGCACAATTATCACCCCTGGTTCTGGATGCCATGGCTCTACTTATAACTTGAGTGACATGGAATGATTTCCTTACTACCTTGGATAGTTGTTGGTTGAAGGCTAGATTATTATCTACATGAGTACCTAGTGAAATCCTCCAAAGCAAACTTCAAGTCCAAATTGGCCATATCTACTAGAGACAATCATAAGGCCTTCTTCACATATGTCCACAACCTCAAAGGAAGCACCCAGATCCATTTATAACTGGTGGTCAAGGACACCACATATACACATGCTGTAGATATAGCAAACTTGCTGGCTGACAGATTCAGCGAAAACTTTACCCCTCTGTCCCCCATCAGTAAATCAGGACATTCCCAGTACTTGCCCCTTCCCCTTATATCTATAGAACAGGTAATCACTGCTCTCTCAAAGGCAAAAAAATACAGCCTCCATGAGACACGATAACATCCCATGCTGCATCCTACATGAACTCAGGCAGGAACTTGCAGCACCACTAGGCACCTTATTCAACCAAAGCCTGAGTACTGGCTTCATCCTAGCTGAGTGAAGGACAGCCACTGTCATCCCTTTACACAAAGGTGGAGTGTCCACCGATCCAGGAAATTATAGACCTATCAGCCTAACTAGCCTGAACTGCAATGCAATGGAATGGATTATCATCAACCTTATCAACAAGGACATTGGCAACCTGCAAACACTTGATCCCACACAGTTTGGCTTCATCAAGGGGAGGTCATGTTTGCTGAATTTGGTCAACTTCTTTGAGATAGTCACCATAGCCATGAATGAGGGGAAGACAGTGTACATCGTCTACCTAGACCTGGCCAAAGCCTTTGACACTATTCCCCACTCAGGGCTAATAGATAAACTCTCTCAACTAGGCATCATTCAATATATTAACACAGATGGGTAGCAAACTGGCTCACTGATAGAACCCATGTAGTCAAAATAGGGGAAGCCACCTCAAGCAGTAGGCCTGTAACAAGCGGCGTACCCCAGGGTTCGGTCTTGGGGCCTTTGTTTTTAGGATATACTTTTCTGAGGTGCAGGCCAAACTAGTGGTACATTGGCTGACCAGGTTTGCAGATGATTGCAAGATGGGTGCTGTCATCAATTTCCCTAGTGATGTGGACATCCTCCAAGAGAGTCTCGCTCAGACAAATGACTGGTGCCAGAAACATAGCCTCAAGCTGAATACCAAAAAATGCATCATCATCATCATCATCATCCCCACAAATTATCACATTAATAACAGCGTCCTAAGCACTCAATCAGTCGTGAGGGATTTGGGCACCCAGATTGAAAGCAACCTGACTTTTGACCACCATGTTGCTTCCGTTGTACAAAAAGTCTTCTACATGGCCCACCTCATAAGTAAGGGTATCTCCTCCAGGGATAAGGAGGTCATAACATCCCCATGTTCTTCCCTTATAAGGCCCATTATCGAGTACAACGCCCCTTTCGGCATGCACCTCATAAGCACATGCAGTAGCTGGAGAGACCACAGAGGTTCCTCACCAGGAGAATCCAGGGTCTCAAACATCTACCATACACAGATAGGCTAAAATCCCTATCCCTCTACTCAGTTTCATACAGACTCCTCAGAAGTGACCTCTGTCTGGCATACAAGGCATTCACAGACCCCCACCTTAATGGGACTGCTGCATATCTGCAAGTCAAGTTCCACTCGAGTAACCTGCACGTGTAGTCTCAACCTGGTCTGTGACATCAACAAGACTTGTTGGTGGGACAGATTTGTGTCCCAGAGACTCCCCCATCTATGGAACAGACTCCCTCTCCACATCAAGCAGAGTACCTCTTTACCCCTTTTTAAGCACAACCTGGTTAACTGGCTGGGAAACAGAAAATATATTCCTGGGATTCCACCCATGTCCCTGCTGGACAGGGGCATCAGGTGCTGATTTGTCTAAACATGGGATAAACTCTTGGCTAGGCTTATAAGGGCCTCAGGGCCAATAGCCTAGTAACCTCCTGTATTCCAAGAATAAGAATTTATTATTAATTCGCATAGCATTACACATAAAGAATTTCAACGAATTAAGTTCCATCATCCTTAATATGTAACCATTATTGGCCACATGTTATGAAGCAGTTGATAATCCAACTGCTCACTCTTAATTGAAGGTCCCTAAATGACTAGAGAAAATTCTTTGGATCCATCCACTATCAACTGAATGGGGTAATCGTAGGTTGTCTTCCAGCAACAATTGTCAAACTTATACAGAAAACATTATTTTATTTAAAAAAATGGGTATCCTATTTTGACTAATTAATAAACAGTGCAAACTTCTATATCAGTATATATGTATGTTCCTAGTAAGTGTCAAATGATTGTAGACAAAAAAATGTTCATAGGTTCATAGGTGTATACTAGGCTAATAGCCGCAAAGGCCTCTAGCTGTGCAACCCAAAAGTGCCCCATGCATTTTTGTATCTTAGACATTTACATTAGGGATGTATGTTAGTAGTGACATGATTTACTGATTGCCTCTGTCCATCAGAAACATGTACACTAGGCCAGGGGTGAATTTCCAATTGTCCATCCACTGGTCCAGGTGACCCTTAGCATTAGGGAGGGACTCTGCTTCATATGGATGGGGAACCTATTCCAGAGAATAAGAATTCTATGAGATATCTGTCTCTCCAATATGTCCGTCTTATGTCTCAAGCAAAATTTAGGTCCTTAGATCTAGTAGTTCAGATGCTGTTTATTTTTTGCTGATATGCAAAAGATTCATCAGAGCTGGATCCAAGGATGCCTTGTATGCCAGGCATAGGTCACTTCTCAATAATTCCAGAGTATAGACACAAGGCTTTGAGGTGATCCACGTAGAACAATGTGTTTATCCTCTGTATTCTTTTTGTAAGGAACCTTTGCAGACATTCCAGTGGCTGCATGTGTCTGGTCACATACAGACTGAGGGGACATTATATTCAGTGATGGGTGTGATGAGGGCTGAATACAATGGCACAATTATCACCCCTGGTTCTGGATGCCATGGCTCTACTTATAACTTGAGTGACATAGAATGATTTCCTTACTACCTTGGACAGTTGTTGGTTGAAGGCTAGATTATTATCTACATGAGTACCTAAATCCATGACTAATGGGTCAAGTCTTATGGATGTATTGTCAATGATGTAGTTCCCTGGGGTGGTCAACTTCCCAAAAGGTACTATTATGCATTTCTTGGCATTGAGTTATAAGCCGTGGCTTTGGCACTACCCATTTGTATTTGTTAGACCCTCTTGTAAGATGTTAGCATCTCGAGGGGATTCTGTGACTGCTCCTAACTTGCAATCATCCACAAACTTAGTCAGCCAGAGGCCCTTGACATTGGCCTTGACTTCCAAAATGTAGATGCCAATGAGGAACAAGCCCAGCATGGAGCCCTGAAGGACTCTGCTGGTGACTGGTCTCTTTGTGGAATAGGTTTTACCAGTCCTAACTTCCTGTGTCCTATCTGTGAGCCAGCTGGCACTCCAACATGTCACATAGGGGTTTATTCCCAGTTACATAAGTTTGTTTACAATACCTGAGTGGGTATTGTGTCAGATGTCTTAGTCAGGCTGAGGTAGGCAGTATTCACCATGTTACCCTCATCCATTGCCTTGGTGGCCTTCTCAAAGTCCACCAGGTTTAGTAGGCATGAGCTTCCCTTGGCAAAACCAAACTGAGCTGATTCTAGTGTCTGAAGGTTTCCTATATCTCTGTTGATCATTTCCGTGCTAATTTGTTAGTTATTTTTGCATGTGAGACTAGTCAGACTAATGAGTCTGTAGTTTCCAGGGTCTGTTGATGGTCTACCCTTATGAAGAGGGATGACCATTGCAGTCCTCCATTCTCATGGCACAAAGCCTGTTCTGAGACTGTAGTTGTATAGTGACTTCATTGGCCCTAAGAGACTATATTTAGGTTATTCAGCAGACATCCTGGGATATTATGAAATCCCATTGAGGCTGTGCTCTCAGCCTTAGTGAACACAGCCAGGAACTGCTTCCTATTTATAGTTAGAAGGATTATGTTTGAAGGTATTTTCTGAGGGTTGGCTGGGGTAAGAGCTGGGTAAAGACGGAACTGAATTTGTCAGCAAGCAGATTTGCTATATCACTTGGCTCAGTCAATGTGGTGCCATTAACCTCAAGTTCGGCACACTGTCGTATGCTGCCTTTGAGGTTTCTGACATAAGTGAAGAAGATCTCATGGTCATGTTTTGCATGTGAGGCTATCTTGACCTCAAACTCAGTTTTCTTGGTCTTGATAAGCCCTCTTAGTTATATGTTTAGTTCGGTGAGTGAGTTCTTATCCTTTTGAGATTATACTTCCTGATTTTAGCCATGAGTTTATTCCTTTTGTTGTGAAAATATTTTATTAGTCCCTTAAGTTAACATACAAAAATCAAACCCTTCACCCCCAAAACGTATAGTTTGGGTCCAAAGCAAATTATCTTGCTTTTTCTCTTTTTCACTGAACAGTACGTCTATCAGTTCCCAGACAAACACTGCTGATCACTGATGCTGGCAGACAAATAAAAACCTCTTACTCATTTCCAGACCATACAAACTAGGACTGACAGCCCATAACTGGTCACCTCTGGGAAACACTTTAACCAGCTTACTGGAAAAGGTAAGGAACTTCTAAATTGGTAGGAACAGTCTTCACCCAATGATAAAAAGGTCTCAAATAACTCATCTCAGTGTGTACCCTGAAGGGAAAAAATATTGTGCCCTGTACATGGTTGGCAACTGCAAAGCATATCAGAACCATGTTCCTTCATTACACTTTTCTTTTTCATTTAGTACTATCTTACATCTGCCAGCAGTGTGCTTAACTGTGTAACTTTTCATCTGTTCTAGTTGCCCATGTGAGGAGCTTGCTTTCTGATAGCTCTTCTAAAGTCAGTTTGTGCTTTTCTGACTGACTTCATCCTCTGCCTGTTATCCTTCTCATCCTGAACATTTCCAGTCATCTCTCACATTTATCTCAGAGAGGCATTTTACAAACATTGCCTGACACACTAATGGTTACAAATCATTCAAAACAGTCCTCTTCAGTGAATGGCAAGAAAGACAATAATAATAATAATAATTATATGACAAGCACTGTAGTCCGATCCATGCCATTTACTACTAGGTATGATACATATTAGTGTAGTTTAGTATAGTCAGTTTTGTCAGCTTTATACTGGGAATGCGTTTAATGAAACAATAGATAATGGCACATATGTTTCTTTTAGCAAGCCTGCAACTGATTTCTGTATTTTGATATACCATAACCTAGGCAACACACACTGTTAAAGTAGACAGGAACAGACAGAAATACAGAAGGGAATCATCACTTCTTGTGGACAGATAAGAACTAGCAGACATGTAGTGCTCTGGGACTAGAAAAGTTGTTTGTAGGCCTTACCTTACTTGCTGCAGACAAGCAGTAACAGTCAGTGGGGAGGAAATGAGACAATCCAGTGACACGTGGTGTACTTTCTAGTCCCAGTATCATAAGTATCATGACTCTCACTAGTCTTCTACACTGTTCTTGACCGACTTCCTTGTTTGCTTCCTTCCTGCTGGCTGCTGGCATGGTGCTAACATCTGCAAAGTTCAAGTAAGCTTCTTAGTGCTGCCTCAGTCAGTTAATGGTGGCTAGTGGACCCAGTTTAGATCACAGATGGAGTTGTCAGTGAAACATTAATAGAACTATAATAAAGTTAGAAGGTGTAGGATTGGAATAAAGCTGATTGTATGCAAACTGGGAGGGTGAGATGGCTTGGCAATTTGCCAATTAAAGCAGGAGGCTTCACCTAAATTGGGAGACATGAATGGTCTGGATAAAACTCAGTGACCCAGATAACCAGAGCTCAGTTGGTGACACAGACGCAGGAAAAGCTGTACATAGGTAGGTGGGAATGAGTGGCTGACATCAACTTGCCTCATCCTTGGAAGGGAGAGATGGTAGCCCAGGCCGATCACCCCCACAGGCTGCTGAACTGGGAGATGAGAGTTGCTGATAATAGATATCATAGGTCTTGTGTGCAGGAGCATGGAAACATCATATATATATATATATATATATATATATATATATATATATATATATATATATATGGGTCTAGGACATTTCACTGAAAGCACATTTCACTGAAAGTCAAATTAGTGTGCAGTTTTCACTGAAAGCTCAATTCAATGAAAACTCAATTCACTGAAACACATTTCACTGAAAGTTATATATGGCTTTTTCCCCACTGTAGTGCGACCCTGGAGTTAGTATATATAGTAAGGGGGTGGGGGGCACTGCCCCCCCACATCGGGGTGTGTGGGGGGCATAGCCCCACATATTTTAAATATTTTGAACTATATACATGGATACTTGCATTTCCAATATATTACTCCTTTCCGAACATAATATATGCTTAAAATATGTGGGGGGGGGCAGTGTCCCCCCTCCACCCCCTCCCTTACTATATATACTAACTCCAGGGTCACACTACAGTAATACTATGGTATTATGCCAGGAGACCACTGTAGAATGCCGCAGGTTGCTTTGTTTCATAAAACAAACTAGCATTTAGCACAAAGTACTAAAAATCAGAGCTTTAAATGAGCAGTTTTTTGTGTCCTGGGTATAGGGTTTAAGTCTTTCCAACTTTCTTTGTCTACTGAATGACACTGAGCAAGTTATTTAAACAAGCAGTGCTCTTGGCTTGTCCCTAAAAAGGGTTCATTTGTGTAGTGGGTTTATCTACCAATGCATAGGTGACCTCCCTTAGACAACAGATGAAATTATTTTAATCTATTATTAGTGAACTATACAGATTGCTGCTTTAGCTATGAAAACAGTCAGGGCATAGTTGGCTACTTTACTTGTTCCTGAAAAAGAGTCATATATGCTGGTATACAACAGGGCTATAGAATTACTTTTCTTTTCTGGTTATTATTACAGTTCTGCAGAATTGCTTTGTTTTCAAGTTAGTATTACAGGGCTACAGAATTATTCTTTCTTCCAGGTCAGTATTACAGTAATGCAGAATTACTTTCTTTCAGGTTATTACGGCCACGCTGGTACAGCGGTTAGTGTTGTCGCCTCACAGCAAGAGGTTCTCCCATTCGATTCTCAGCTGGAGCACCTTCTGTGTGGAGTCTGCATGTCCTCCCCATGGCCGATGACATTTAAAGACATGCAGGTAGGTGTGTGTGTGAATGGGTGTGCCTTCTTTGAAGGCTGGGCATCAGGCTGGCAACTCAGCACCGTAAAAATCTACTGTCAATCAAAAGCGGGCCAGAGTTCCACTGTGGCAACCCCTAACTGGGAAAAGCAGAAAGAAATTACTATCATAGTGCTGCAGAATTACTCTTTTTCAGGTTAGCATTAGTGCTACATAATTACTCTTTTTCAGGTTAGCATTAGTGCTACATAATTACTCTTTTTTAGGTTAGCATTAGTGCTACAGAATTACTCTTTTTTTCAGGCTAGTATCATAGTGCTGCAGAATTACTCTATTTTCTAGTTAGTACTATAGTAAATCTAATTCATTAAAATCAAAATAGGAACATCACTGGTTGCATACCTTCGGCACCAATGACACAAGTGCTGCATTTCCTGCTGATGAGTGCATTGTATAAATATACTAACAGAACATTATAATTACCTCTGCAATATTCTTTAAGTCACATGTCATGTTGCATATTTGTACAAACAGAACATTGCACATTAATCTTCTTTTTGATCTGAAGCTTAAGCTTACTACTGTGAAATTCTTTATATCATAAGACATTACTAAAGACTAGGATTAGACAGAAAGTGGGAGTGAGTTCAGCTGAAAAATCACTCCCTTGTGCCAAATGTTTTCAAAGGCTTCTGAACACAATTTGGTGGACAGGGAGTGGAATCAAAATCTGCAAGCACAGTGTGCTCATTTCTGATGTTTTCTTTTCTTCCATGTTAAAGATAAGCCAATATACTACTACAATTAGCTACTGACCTCATAAATAAAACTGGAAAGGCACATGTGACTGTTACCGTACTAGAAATCCCTTCTGCAAATCCAGCAAGAAATGATGTAAAGGAGACAGCAGCTCTTATTACAAATGATGAATCATTGTTCTATTAGCATCAGATAGTTTTAGAATATTCATATTAAAGTGAGAGTGCAAATGAATTATTGCTGGGTCAGAGGTCAGTGTGAATGCAGAACTAGTCAAATAATTAAATGGCATATTTCAAAACCATATATACTGTCAGAGATTTATAAAGGATCATGGAAAGCTAATGTCATACTGAATTGCCTCCTGCTGTTCAGGAGGCAGAGAGATTTGTCTAGCACTAAACCTATTTATTCTACACTACTGGATCACTTTAAAAGTTTTCTTTCCTTCTTTGTACCCAGTGTCTCAAGAGGCACACTACAGTATGTCATACTAACCTTTTTTACTATGACAGCTTTTCTTTCATTATCAAGACAAGTTGATGTACATTTAACAAATAAAGGCTAACATCACATAAAGGTAACCTGAAGCCTATGTCAGCCATTAGTGACTGAAGTCACATCAGGTCATTTTTGTTGTTTTTAATAAATAATACAGTTATAGCAATATAGTCCCTATTCATATGAATATGTCTTTAAAGACACAGGTTACATATGTCTCCATGCCATTCTCCTGCTGTCAGATGGCATAAAATGTCACACTTTAGACATGCCAATACCTTTAACCTAACAAAACATTTCAGTGCTACTGTCAGATAGTGTAAATATGGCAAGATATATGTTATTCATTACTCCAGCTGCACTGAACCATACAGGAGATGTCCTCATCCTATCACCTCTGAAGCTAACCATTATGACTTCTGGTCTTGTTCCTGAAATTCTTCTGCTAATGGTGCAAATTGTTGCTATCTACTGTTTTAGTAACTTTTCTTTTTTTTTTCCTCTTTGAAATTTTTGGGAGCAGAACTGAGTTTAGATTCTGGGTTTGTTTTACTTTTAAGTGAATTCTAGGGACTGTGGATATTTAATCATGAGGGATTAAACAACATTTTAATAGTCTGATTAATGACATTGAGAGTCATACTTTTTACAGGTTTCTATACCTTTATTCCTGGCTCTTCATTTGACAGGAGACATGGATCTTCCACCTTTTCTAGGAAGTGTTGACATAGTGCTAGTTCACTGGTTAATTAATTAAAATAAAAAAGCAAGTGAAAATTCATTTCCAACATGCATGGATCTCTACATGTCAGGAAATTACCTAATGAATTTTTCATCTTCTCTCAATTAACATATCTGCCTGCTATCTACCTAAACTGTCTACATATAGGTTCATAGGTTCATATGTTCATACTAGGCTATCTGCCCTAGGGCATTTAAGCCTAGCCAGAGGCTATGCCTTTTTTGAGGTTAGTATACTGTGCCTCTGTCTAACAGTGACACAGAAGTGATAGCAGGGGTAAAACCTCGATCTCCCATCCACTCATCAAGATTCCTCTTGGAGTCAATGTGGGACTCTGCCTAACCTGGACTGGGATTTTATTCCAGAGTGAAGGGAGCCTCTGGGTTATGAAACTATCCCTCCAGCATGTCCTATTTATTTCAGTGCTGAGGTTCAAGTCTCTCGGCTTTTGGGATTGGATTTTTTTTTTTCTGAGGCAGCATGTCCAATTCCGGGTTGGACATGGCTTTATACGTCAGGCACAGATCGCCTCTGAGCAGGCGGTATGCCACTGAGTAGATCTGCAGTTAGTACCTATGCTATTAAATTCATCTGTGTTGTACTATTTCATGATGTTACTCTGAAATTTGTTTTTATTTCAGGCATTGCTACATTCCTTGCAAATAACTTAATATTAACAAAATTTCTCAAACATGCTGTTACTGCATTCTTAAAATACTGTACTTTTGCCTTGTATATATTTGTATTGTATATTTCTCTCTGTTTTTGTACTAAGTACCTTGCAACTTGAATTGTTAGGTTTTTCTTATGTTTTAGTTACTTTCCTGGAGAGTTTCTCCTCAGGTCTCTGCTGAAAAAGGGGTCTCTGGGCCCATTCAGACTAACCTGGTTAACAAATGTAAAAGTAAATGAATAAATAAATAATTATTTTTATTTTTTTATTTATTTGTCTTGGTTTACCAAGAAAGTCCAACTGGGTAATAACCATTTTCAGAGGAGGCCCAGGGAGAAAAGCTCCATTAGCTTACATTGCATTATACTAAGTTCCAGTTAAACACATTTCTATTTACATTTAAACACAAACATTAGTTATATTTATACATTCTAAGATTTTACAGAGGTGGAAGTTACTAAAGAGAAAGCCCGCATGCAACTTAGTGGATTGTACAGGCAGCAATTATGTATAAAAAAATGTGTTGTCATTTCAGTGAGAAGGTGACAGCATTCTGTTTAAGGAGAGTATTTGGAGAGTATTGAACAGTGACCTCAAGGTCTTAACCTTGTGATGAGCATCTGCAGAACCAGGACTGGTTAACATATTGTTTATGCAGTGATTTAAAACTAGTAAGTTTGTCAGAGAGTTTTATTTGTGTGGGGATACTATTCCAGAGTTTAGCAACATATTGGGAATACAGTGAGTCTCCTGCAACATTATTTGACTTACTTGTGAGCTATAAGAATTTGTTACTAGAATGGAGGTACCTTCATGGACAGTAGGGCAGTAATATGTTTTTAGTGCAGGGAATTTTTCTGGATAATGAATTGAGTTTGTGTGCTGTAGTTAGTTGTAAATATGTTAGGTAGTTGTGTAACTCAAGCCAATTTAATTGCTTTAAGCTATGACAACGGTGGGTCCTATCAGGGAGATTGATGGTAAATTTACTATTCCATTGTAGCAGGAGGCAAGTTTCTTTCTTTGAGTATTGTTTAAGTTGGTCAGGATAGGAGCAGCATATAAGAGAGTGTCGGCAATAAGAAGGTGGTGGCTAGAGTTTTTCTTGCAGTATCTGTAAAGAATCCATTGATCCTGCAAAGGGAGCCTAGTTTCTGGTGTGTGATTTAATGGTGTGCTGTATATGCTGGTCATATTTGAGACTGCCATCTATTATAATGCCTAGAAGTTTACTGTGAGTTACAGTTTCAATGAGAGTATTATTTGCTGACTTTATGGTAAAAGATTGTTTTTGATTTTGGCAACATGTTGTGGTAAAAAGCATGGGATTAAGTAGTAATGAACTGTTTTATTCATTTATTATGATTTACTGTTACAGTGACTTAATGCAAGTGGTGTGGTTCTCCCAGACTCCCTTTTTTCAGCCATGTCTTTAATCAGTTTGTTACATACAGAAGGATAAAACATGATTAATCATTTTTGCCATGAGCATTTCAGTGAAGCTGAACTGATACATGCTCTATACAAGAAAATGTCTAATCTCTGAGATGTGACCCCTACAGTTTGTTGCAATATAGTTACACTATGCTAAAACATTGAACCTAAAATATTGTCAGTGTCCTCTTATGGTGGCTAGAGAGAAAGAAGGAGAGTGTAGCATTTTCTCCCTCCTCTCCAAGTTTGCTTACAAAAAAAGTGTTTTGCAACCTTAGGAGTGTTATCATTTTTACTCATGATCTCCTAAAGATGTAAATGTTTTGTGTTCAGATAATCAAAGTAAGTTAAATGAGACAAGATCATTCATAGTAAATGCCAACAAGACATAAATTAACAAATAGTGGCCAGTTAAGCTTGAATATTGGGTAAAAGTAAAAACTTAGAATGAATATTGACAAATTAACAAGTTGAACCACAGAAAATAAGTAAAGTAAGAATGACAGTAGAACTTTTGCCTATAAATCATAATAAAAGAGTTATAAACAGAAAATAAATCTTGATCATAATGGGACTATTGTCCTGAAAACACTCAATGCACTCCTCCTCCTGCACAAATGAAATATTCTTTTGAAGAAGAAGCTTTCCTGCTATGCATTCTTGAATGATGGGTATTAGTGTCACTTTTTGTGTTACATGCTTGCTCACCAAAATGCTATGCTTAAAGTTCATAAACTGCCAATATTGCTCAAGCAGCAGAACATCAGAAATAATACAAATATTGAATATGTTAGTCCTGATTTTTTAGGGGGGGACACAAAGTGGTATCCATACTGACCAGAAGAAAATTTGACCAGGACTCTGACAAACTCCCCTACACATTAATCTGTTTCTAAGAAAAGTGGTACATGAGCTGCAAAAAGTCATGTGTGAAACTACAATATCATTGTGACTTTATAAATCAGTGTCAGTACTGCACTCCCACACCATCACCACCTTTCAATTACACCCCTTAAAAACTTATACCTCAGACAAATACCCTCCTCACTTTACACTAGCAGCAGCTCTGAAAATCTTGTCCATTCATTTGTATGGATATTGTTTATATTTGGCTTTTATATGCAATATTGTGCATTTATATAATGTTATGTTAATTTCCTTGGCCCTCATAAACAGCTTATCTAACTATACTCAAACCACTTTATGTTCATTGTTTATTGTTATAATACTTCTGATTTCTGAGTCACTGGCAACTTTATGGACTCAGCATTTTTCTTCTATGGACATAACATTTATAAATATATTGAGCAACACAAGCCCCAACACTAAGCCTTGTGATACACTCCTTAATGTTGTACAATCTCTTTTGATATCATCTTTTGATATGATTGTCTTATTCATCTTTCTATCTAGTTCACAATATAATCATTGATATTAAGGTCTTCAAGTACTTACACAATAATATCTTGTGAGATGATATCAATTTTTTTTGAAAGATCCAGGTAAATTACATCAGTTGTAATTGCAAAATCCTAAACATATCACTTTTCAACAGGATGACAAAACAGCAATAGATTAATAATTACTAAGCAGTAGTGAACCTTTTCCAGAATCCAGATCCTACTTGTTTGGATTATGCATGTGTTACTTGCTCTACAGTATAGTGGCTCGGGGGTCTTTTTGGTCAAAGATAAGTAGCTGTCTTGCAGCTTCCATAATTTAGGTTTAGGAAAGCCTTCTGTCATCAGTTATACATATCATGGGGAATCCATGATTTCCTGGATACCTGCTTTAAAGTAGAAATGTATATACAAGACGATATAATAAGTAATTTTATCATAGGATGCTCACACACATGCACACTTTGAAGGACCATCAAATCACATATGGCATGCCTTTAAGAAGTAGAGGGAAACTGGAGTACCTGGTAAAATCCCATACAAAGGGGACATTTGCAAGCTTTCCACAGAAGGCTCCTAAGCTGAAAACTGAACAGGAGAACAAAATACTGTGAATCAACAATCCTTTTATTTGCTCCATACATTGTTTCATATTATTTAATTTAACTGTTCTGACATAAACCCAAACTAAGCAGAAATTATTATTATTTTTTTTAATTTCAATAAATATACAGTAAGTGACACCTGATCTGCTGTGCATTTTCAGCTAGTCTGGTCCAGGAACACTGTCTGTTTTGGCTATTGCTGTTCTTTGTATTGAAATTATTATATCTCTAAAAGAGTTCAGCATTTTATTCTTTCAGTTTTCTGGGAAGGTTACTGTGATAATTGTATACAAAACACCACTGGACAGGGTTTTTACCCTCAAAGACAAAAGGACAGCTGCATCTTCAATTGTATGGGGAAAATTACATTTTAATGTTGTTTCTTATGCCTCAACAGATATGACGTTGGCATCAACACATTTTTCCCATTTGTTCATGAACTCAGAAGTCACATCATCTACAGCCATTGCGCAGACTGCCAAGTAACTATCCTCAACATAATTAAAGGATGAAAAACATCATTTTTATACAGAAACACGTATGCCTTTTAGGTCTGAAATCACACCAACATTATACATTTATGTTTTTGATAGCTTTTGTTTATTTTACTCTACAAATAACTGAAATCTATGCATTTGTTTTCAGGTAATTGTTTTGAGAAGTTACTCTCTGTCAATTTACAAAAGGTATACTGAGAAGAATATTAAAAGTATAATGATCACATCACCATATTTCATTTTGCTACTGTTAGACACATACATTGACCTCCACATCAAGCCATATTATTTTTACTTAACAGTAATCATGTAGCCACCCTGTATTTTCATGTGACGCATACTTACTCACCCCTTACCAATAAATTCATCTACCTTCTGTGTATGCATCTGATGTCTGATTTTAAGGAAAGAGAAAAAATGGTGACAACAGTTGCTCATGGTCAAATATACAAACACGGCTCCCAAACTAGTCACATCAAGGCTCTTTTGCATGAATCGTTATTGCCCTTTGTTTTCATACATAAACATACACAAAACATGCCACTTCTGGAAATCACTTCTCATTGTTAAAAATTTGAAAAGATTTAAAACGATTGTTAAAACTGGTTAAATAGCCACAGTAATATATTTCTACTTGCTGCTTTATGGTATTGACTGCCATAACAATAAGAAAAAAATAAATACAATTGTACTTTGTTGTCGTCAGTGTGTATAGTAAACTCTGTCAGTATTGGTTATTTGCAGTGATCTAGAGTAACTCTTTCGCATACTTGGTCTATGTCATTGGGACAAATGAGTTACTCATATTTACAGGAATTACTCTGAAATGAGAAAAGACTGCTTGTTTCCCTGTTATACTTCCCCTACAAAATATAACCTAAGAAATTAAGGTCCCCAACCTAAAAACTCTAACCTTAAACATAAAAACCTAACCCTAATCCTAAAACTTTGACCCTAGCTGTAAAACTCTAAGATTGACCCAAAAACCCTAACACTAAACTAATTGTAAATATGACTGTAATCTGAAAATCTGAATGCATCTTTAATGTCTCTTTCCATATCAGACTAGTGGCATGATTGGCTTGCTGTTGAAATGTCAGCACTTATAATACCGAACACAGACAGGGAAAAAGATGATTGAATCTCAAACATCACTCTTCTTTAAACTTGTTTTGCATGGGGCAAATCTCCCTGCAACTTCATACCCCCAAACTTATATATACTAACTCTAAGATTGCGACACCACAGAGAAGAGGGAATATGCAAATAAATGGCCATCTCATACTTAGTGTATGCAAGTCCATTCTTTTGGCCATTCAGTTTCTGGGTTTTGGGACTCAGTCTAGTGGGTCCCAGCATTTCAAATGATTACCAGCATGAGTAGAACACTGCAAACAGGCTATCTAGTAAATTCACTGCCTGCATGAAGTGCCCCCTTGATCACTACAAATAATCACTACCTCATTTGCCATAAATTTATCTGGTTTCATGCCAGAAAAAAGTAAAAGAGCAAACAATTACAGAAATGCAATTCAGCTTGAAAGTTTTAGAAAATATGCTCTTTTTCACCCCCTACCATGTCATAGCAATGATTACTTTACTGTGATCACCCTGTTGCTTGGTTTCATGTCCCTATTGCCCCCCCTAACATATATCCACTTCTGGTGATACAAAAGTAAACACAGCGATGTGTTTGAAGTTGCTTCTAGTGAAGGGCACACCCTTTGTTGATTGCAATAAACATGAAAAAGGTGTATTCTGTTGTGGATAGTATCTACTATTTGCACTATCCATCGTACATAGTTGTTAGCCTCTTCATTCAAGAATCTGGGACAAAGCCAAAAGAGTAATGATGGGTAAAGGCCTAAAATCAGGAACAAATTCTAAATATCACTTTTATATATTTCGAGAGTGACTAGAATAACACCTTTTGCATTACTATACATTTTCAGAAGGATATGAAGTTTGAAACTCAAATTTCTGTCATCATTTAGGGACTGCAGTTTCCTCAAAAATTTACCAGAATCTACTGCTTTTGTGAGGAACAGACCACATGTATGAGGTTTAAGCAGGGACAGCTAAAAGCAGTGCCTATGCTGCTCTTAGTTCTAACTGGTTTCCTGTCAGAAATCTAACTAAAACACATAATGAAAAGAGAAAACCATCCTTGAGTATCTGCAGCTCTCAGATGTCTCTACTCATATGACCAGAGATTACTGGTAAAGCACTGCGAGCAATTGCTGGTGCATGAACTGCATTCTAATAAGACTTTGGCTACGTAGGACCTATTATTGTATTCATGGGGTAAAACTGAGAAGTCACACCAAAAAAAACACAGATGGGCAAGCCTAAGATTTTTGAAGAAGAGCTAAGCCAAAACCAGACCAAAGGGTTGGCTTGGTTCTTAGAACCCAACTATGAGTCAAAGAAAAATGTGAAGAATTATAATAAATGTTAAATATACTATAATCATAACAGATATGTACAAACATATCCACATGCAGGATATCAGTTATTATGACACACTGCATCTGTTTAAATTATCTCTGCTGTTTTGCTTTTTATTCTTAGGTTCATAAGTGTTTACTAGGTTAATGACCACAAGGGCCTTTTTAATCCTAGCCATGCATCCCAAATCTCTGGCAAGTTTTAATAGCCTTGATAAGCATAAGCATGAGCCTGGGAGATGAACCATTTACAGGTTACCTGTGTCCATTAGAGACAAAGGTGCCAAACCATGGATGAATTTCTAATTTCCCATTCAATTGTCCATGTTGCACTTGAATTGGGTTAGGGCAGAACTCTCCTTCACATGGATGGGGAGCCTGTTCCATAGACAGGGTAGTCTCTGGGACACATACCTTTCTCTCCAGCAGGTCCTATTTATATCACAGGCAAGGTTTAAGTCTTTAGAACAGATAATTCTGGTGCTGTTTGTTTTGTGCAGGAGGTCCATCAGAGTGGGATCTGACAATGCCCTGTATGCCAGGCATAGATCTCCCCTCAGAAGCCTGTAGGAGACAGAATACAGGGATAGGGCCTTGAGGCGGTCTGCACAGGACATTTTACCTATGTCCTGTATTCTTTTAGTGAAGAACCTCTGTGGACATTCTAATTGTTGGATATGCCTGGTTAGGTACATACCAAAGGGGGCATTATACTCAAAGATAGGTCTGATGAATGCCAAATACAGTGGAACAATGACTTACTTGGACTTAGATGCCATACCTTTGTTCATAAGATGTGCAGCATAGAATGATTTCTTCTCCACTGTAGCCATGTGATGCTCAAAGGCTATATCACTATCTACAGTATGTGTGTCCCTAAGTCCCTGACTGCTTGGTCAACTCTAAGGGGTGTGCTGTCAATATGATAGCTACCATGGCTGGATGACTTCCTAAAGGATACTATTATGCATTTATTGGCATTTAGTTTAAGTCCATTACTCTGACCTCACGTGTTTGTCTGTGTCAGCCCCTCCTGGAGAACATTTTTGTCAGTGTGAGATTCAATGACGGCTCCTAATTTGCAATCATCTCCAAATTTAGTCAGCCAGATACCACTGACATTGCCCTGAATTCTGAGACATAAATGCCAAAAAGGAGTTGTCCAAGAACTGATCCCCAAGGGACTCCACTTGTGACTGGCCTCTTTGTAGAGGTGGACTCCCCAATTCTAACTTCCTGGGTCCCGTATGTGAGCCAGTTGGCTATCCTCTGAGTGACATACAGGTGTGTACCTAACATCTTGAGTTTGTCAACAATGCCAGAGTGGGATATTGTGTCAAATACCTTAGCCAGGTCAAGGTAGGCAGTGTGAATGATTTTGCCCTCACCCATTGCTTTGGTGACCTTCTCAAAGAAGTCCATCAGATTGAGTAGGCATGATCTGCCTTTGATAAAATCAAACTGGGTTGGGTCCAGTGTCTGGAGGATTACTATACCTCTATTGATCATCTCCATGAAAAGTCTTTCCATTGCTTTACATATAAGACTAGTGAGATTTATGGGTCTGTAGTTTCCCGGGTCTGTAGATGGCCAACCTTTGTGCAGAGGGATGACTGTTGCCTTTCTTCATTTATGAGGCATGAAGCCTGTCTGGATGTTACAGTTAAATAGTAATTCCAAAGGCCCTGATAGGTCATGTTTCATGCTATTTAGAAGGCATCCTGGGATATTGTCTGGGTCCATTGATGCAGTGCTCTTGGTCTTAGAGAGAGCATTAAGGACCTGTTCCCTAGTGATAGTAGGGGGAGTTATATTTGATGATATTTCCTGAGGGAAGGTTGAGGGGAGAGAGGGGTAACGTTGGAGCTAAATTTGTCAGCCAGGAGGTTTGCTCTGTCTTCTGGCTCAATATAGGTGGCTCCATTTACAATGAGCTCAGGACACAATTGTGTATTGCCTTTCATATTGCAGACATAGCTAAAGAATACTTTGTGGTGTTCCTTAGCCTGCGAGGCCAAACTTACCTCAAATTTGGCTTTAGTAGACTTTGTTTGTCCTCTGAGTTGTTTGTTTAGTTTGATGAGAGTGCTATTATCCTGCTGAGTGCTGCACCTCCTAATTTTTGCCATGATTTTCTTCCTTCTGTTATACAGCCTATTGATTTTGTGATTCCACCAGGGTGGCTTGTTTTTTTAGTTATTTCTGTACTTCTTCCTGGTGGGAACAGCTGCCTCTATGCAGCTATTAACATGCTTGCACAGGGTTTCTGTGAACAGTTCTGCATAGGCAGCAGTGTTCTCAGGGTTTATGGGGGCTTGAAATTTTGTCAGGTTCTCACTTAATAGCAGGAGATTACCCTTAGAATAGTTCTTGAATATTTCAGGTTTAGCTGGGGGTCTAGGTTTTATTTTTACTTAAAAGGAGACCATTTTGTGGTCTGACCTTTCCAGGGAAGTCATTACATAGGGAGTGTGCAGCAGTCTCCCATATTAGTGAGGACCAGATCTAGTATGGTTGCACCCCTGGATGGTGTATTGACTATCTGGTCCAGGGAATTTGTGTTTACAAAATCCAGGAATCTTTGTGCATGTACGTTTGGTGTCTTATAGGATTCCCAGTTAACAGTGGGGTAATTAAAGTCACCCATGAATATAGTATTTGGTTGGATGGTTAGTGTTTCTAATAAGTTTAAATACATGGTATGGGTTTCCTGGGTCATAGAGGGGGACCTATAGTGTATAAGGAAGTGGTATTGGATTTTACCTATGGTGATTTGAACATGGAGCAGCTCAAGTCCATTGCCCTGTTTGACCAGCCTTGAAGTATATTTATTTTTGATGTAAATAGAGACACCTCCACCTTTAGTCCCTGCCTGTGAAGTAGCTAGCCTAAATGTGTGTAAGGCATAACCTTGCACTGCTGGTGTGTTCTCTGTGGCTTTAAACCATTCTAAGATTATAACTGCTTTCTGAGAACATAACTGCAACAGCAGTTATTTATTCTGATTTTCTAAAATTTGGACACTTTTGTTGCTATATGCCCAATGTACATGATATCGTTTAGTACAAAATCTAATTGTTTTGCTAAAATTTCTGTCAGAAAACACAAAATGGGAAAATAATAAAAAGAAAGCCTCAAAAAATGTGAGATATTGTTAGACAATTGAGGTTCGGGTATTCTCACAGATGACATAAGTCAAAGTTCTACTACTGACCTTGCTACAGAGTGAAAAACTGGCTTTATCTGCAGAACTAACATACTACTTTCTTGAGTGATAATAAACATCAATGCACCACTCACTAACCACACAGCAGCAGCAAATCATACCAAAAGCATCTCTTCTCTATTGTACTACGCACTGATTACAATCCTCCTTCTTCCAAATAAAATGAAAATAACACTTAGTGACTAGCTCCTCAAAGTCTAACTCAGGGATCCCATATGAAGAAACAGCTACAGTACATGTTGTTAGAGTGAGAGTTATGTTCAGTTAACGGCAGCAAAACTAAATCCACTAACACAGTGCTCCCAACAAAGGAATGTAGCTACCATTCCCCAAAAAGAAAAAAATAAATCTCTGAAATACCTGCTGCTGCTCCCACTTTGGTTGTGAAAGAGTTCAGTCCACAGTGGCAGCTTCTGTTTTCTTTTCTTGGTGGGGCATGATATAGGCACAGTAGCTATTTAATAGGGCACATGAAGACAAAAAAAAAATAACTCTACACAGAACCAGCCTTAGGTGAAATGGTACACTAGGTGAAGGGCTCCATGGTGCCCCCACCAGCTGCTCACTGCCCCCCTCCCCTCACTGTACATCCTCTGGTGTCCTCACCCTGCTTTTCCTATCCTGGCCTCCCCACATCATCCAGAATACTTCTTTTCAACTTTTTCCCACATTTTGTCTTACTCTTCAGCTTTTTCTTGCATCCTTTCAACATATAAAATAGACACAGAATGCATTCTAAAACTCAGGAGGAGATAACTGAATTAAGTCAGAGGTCTAAGGGGACTTAGCAGCTCCCAGAATACATGGGGTTTCTAGTTGCTTTGAAGTGCTTTTTAGCAATTTTTAACAATCTTTTCATCCAATGATGTTATGAACAAAAACCATGACTAAAGCAAGAAATTCAACTTTCCTTTCTCCTGCATCATTTCAGCACAACCTAAATGGCCAAGATAACACAGTAACAACTGTAGAATAAATCGCTAAATTAAGTCAGGAGTCTGAGGGATACTATGATCCAGAAATCATGGGGTTAAAACATAAGTAAAAAACGTAATTCAGTCTTATGCTTTCTTTCGCTGAAAAATAAGCTGTATCTGACAAAATAACAGTTTACAAAAAGCAGAGAAGAGAAATGCTTGTGAAGATACACCAAACAGATTTTGGAATAGTGCTTGCCTACTTACTCCTCCCCTGAAAAATAGTCACCTTGAGACTTACGGTATGGCACGAAGTTGAAAAGCTGCTTCTAACAACTCTCCATCTCAAACATGAGATAGTTCTAGTTAAAAGTAGATGGAAATAAATAATAATAAAGTAAATGGAATATAGAAGAATTTGAAAGCTGAATAAATCTGCTCTAAAAGAAGAGGGGATGGGGAAAGAGTTTGGAAAAGATTGCAAACACATCGTAACTGTTTCTCCCCCAAGAAAAGTAATACAAGTCCTGATACAGTGTGGTACTGCCCAGGGGGATAAAACCATGTCTGACAATATTCAAATTGTTGAAATGAAAAAATAAGCTAGATCAAATATATCACAGAATTGTTTCTATGAATGACAACCTGACTAGAATACATCCAGAAAATGACAAGATGCTGGAAGAAATCAAGGGAGTATTATTCAATGATCAGACGAGGTTGAGAGACTGAAAATACAGGAGGACAGCATGCAATGAAACTAGCAGAAGTTAAAGCACTACAGACAGAAATTAAAGAAAAGGATGTATGAAGTGGACGATAGAGAAAGACGACAGAATTCACAGTTCTTCAACCTGCTGGAGGGGGTAGAGGGCAAAGAGTGTAAAGACTTTATGGTGAAACAATTGGCTAAGTGAACTGGGTTACCATCAGGGGAAATTTTGACTGAGTGAGCACACAGGATCTTCGGGCAATGTCCCCATCCTATCAAATTCCCAAGGCTGATAATACTATAAGCTGCAAACTTTTCAGATAAAGGAAAAACTACTGACACTACTTTGGGAAAAAGGCAAGGAGTTAAAATATGAAGACCATCAGATTTTTGTTGATCAGGACTACTCAGCAGCAATATGGCTAAAACTAACCAAGTTCCTCCAGTATTTAAGGAGTGCAAAGGGGCAAACTTAAAGTTTAGATTCAACTACCCTACAATGTTTGATTTTCTTTCTCAAGGGCATGAAGTCTTTTATAAGCCCAGATATGGTGCAGGAAGAGTTAAATGACTTTAAGCAATTCTGGATGCCATCTATGACCCTGGGCAACAGCCTCAGGGAGAAGCTGGGGGAAACACACAAACAGGGGAGATGTAAGGGGTGGGGAGACAAATGTGGTTGGTTGGGCACTCAGATTAGCACAAGAGCAAGGGTGCTTGTGATATAATATTAAGGAAAAAAAATTTCTTGCATATACAGTAGTTACATACACATTATGTTTTTTTTCTAAAATGTTTTGCGTTTAAAATATGGACGTCATTGTCACTAAAAGAGAAAAGTATAACATATTTTACACAGAACAGGACTCCATTAAAAGTAGATATTCACCATAGCACTTTTCTAGATGAATATATAAGAGATACTTAGCTGTTAGTTGTTAAGGTATAATATGTTAAGAATAGTGTCATGGAACATAAACAACCTCGTAGACAGAAACAAGACATGCAAAATTTTAAACTATATTAGGAGGAAAAGGGTTGCTATAGCAATGCCACAGGAAACTCACCTAAACAAGACAGAACACTGTTCTTCCTGCTATTGTATTCTCAAAATTTGTTGTTCTGAAACCTTTTTTTTACTATCGCACTGTGTTCTGCCACAGGAAACTCACCTAAACAAGGCACAACACAGTGAGATAGTAAAAAAAAAGGTTTCAGAACAAGAAATTTTGAGAATACAATAGCAGGAAGAAAAAGGAGAGTTTTGCTGTTGACAAGGATAGGTTTGACCCAAGTATAGAAGAGGAGCTCATAGACCAACAAGGAAGATACGTATCAGTAAGAGGGTACTGGCAAGATTTTAGAATGTTAATAGGTTGCTACCACAGACCTCCAAAAACATGCTAAAGAGAACTTAAACAGATTATAGCAAAAACAGTAGAATACATGCAGGGTCTAGGAATTCTAGAAGGGAACTGGAACTTAGTATATAAGGAAAATGATGTAAATAAAGGACCTGGACTTCAAAAAATGACAGCAGAAAGATAAACTCTTCAAAGCCTTACCAAATATTATGGGTTAATAGACAATGGGGAGGCTAAAAGGTATACATACAGGTCTGGGGAATATGGGACCCAAGCCAGACTAGATAGACTTTATATAACTAAAGAGCACACATACATGATAGAACAGTTTTGTGCACACCCTGTCTTGTTTTCTAACCACGCACCAGTTGTTGTGGAACTGAAAACCCCTAACCAAGAGATTTATGCTAGGCACTGGAGACTTCCAGCAAGCTGGATTATTAACTCTCTGAGAATAAAGCCTCTGGATCAAGAAATTAAACAACAGTGGTGGTATGACTAAAAAACAATAAAATATAATAAAACTTTGGGAAGCTACTACATAAAAGTTGAAGAAGATAGTGCAAGAGATTAAGAAAATGAAGTAGAAGGATAAGAGAGATGGGGAAAGGACTAGATTAGATACATTAAAAAGGCTTTAGCAAGATGAGATGTCACTTACAGAGGGAAAATTATAGTTAACACCACTCGAAGATACATGGCTAAAGTATCAGGAAGATTTAAGACAAAAACAGGTGGTAACCAGGCTGTCCTATTTTGCCAATTCACCTAAATTACAAAGGTACCTGGCATGCGTATTATGCCTTCAAAAGATAGAGAATGGAATTTTTAAAATTAGACAAGAGAAAACAGGTAAAATTATAAGAGAACCTGAAGAAATAGGTAAGGAATTTAGGCAATTTTATATCAAACTTTATAAAGGCAGACAAAAAAGGAAATGAATGGAATGATAAAATAAATATCTTAATAGAAGGAGTAGACTTGCCCTGGAAGAGGAAGAAATGGCTAAAGAGCTAGTCAAACCAATAAGTATTTTAGGAATAGAGAAATGATTAAAACAGCAGAATCAAGGGAAAACACCACGTTGTGATGCAGCCCCAGCAGAGTTATGGAGGAAGTGTAAATCAGAAGTGGTGGGTGGTTGGTATTACATGCTTAATGAAATACTAAAAAAATAACAAAATCCCAGGGTCTTGAAAAAAGCAGTGATAACAGTCATTCCGAAAGAAGGAAAGGACCTATGTAAACCAGGATCACATACGCCAATTTCTTTGTTAGATCATGATTATAAGGTGTGTATATTCATTATTGTCCCTAGGGTGAGTGCACTGCGACTAAAGTTAATACAAGTGGGCCAATGCAGCTGCATATGAGGAAGACAAACATTTGTCAACTTGATAAAAACTTGCATGATTCACTTTGAGGCAGAGATAAGAGATAAACCCTTGGTATTACTGCCAGTGGAGGCTAACAAAGCTTTTAACTAGGTGAGCAGTGATTACTTATGGGCAGTAATGGAAAAAAATAAGTTTCCCTGTAGATTTTATAAAGGTAATATGTAAAATTAATGGGGGGGGGGTCGCAGTTCTAAAAACAAACACCAGGATATCTGTGAAATTTACAGTAGGAAGGGGAACAAGACAAGGCTGCACCCATCACCACTTTTATTTTTAATATACTATACTTCCAACCTCTTGCCCAAAAAATAAGACAAAGTAGGATAAAGGGACGACACGGGGAAGAGGAGAGGAAGAGAAGGTAGCATTATTTGCTGGCAGCATACTCATATTTAACAGACCCAGACAGAGATATTAGTGGATTATCCCAACTGCTCTCTCAGTTCTCTAAGATTTCAGGGTACAGAGTAAACATAGATAAAACAAAGGAGCTCTGTATTAATTATGCTCCTGTATGGAACTTAGTACAGAGGTTCTCACAACTTTGGGAACACTTCATGATTAAATATCTGGGAATGTGACTCTTAAGAAAAGCAGACTGTACACTGAGAGAAAATTGGGTTCAGACAGAACAAAAAACAAGACCTACTAAATAAAAGGGAATGACTGACTGTGATAAGGAGCAAAGAATTCAGGTTGGAAAAATGTCCATAGTGCCTTTAATTTTATATATGCTATAAGTATTGATGTACGACCCGGGGACAGGGCAAAAATTCTGGGACAGACAGGGGCAGAACATAGAGAGATATATATATATGGGGAGGGAAACAAACCATGGTAAGGTGGCAGGAGCTCATTCTGCCCCTAGAGAAAGGGCTAGCATGGACAGATTTGCAGGATTATTTTGAGGCTGTTCAACTTAGATTGGACTATCTTATACAAAATGCGAATTACCTAGCAAAATGAAAAACATTATTTGAGCAGGTGCAGAATAGCAATAAAAGACTGAAACTAAACTTGTGAGTGTGGGCAGTATATGATAGTGGGAGGAATCATCTTAAAACGTTATATACATAAATCGACAGCACTTTTAAATACGCCACATACTGTAAATGGAGATTTGTGGTGTGGTGTATTGTGATGGCTGGAAATTCAGTGAGAGTAAACCAGAAAATAATACAGAATTAGTGGAAAATGAAAAAGAAATGTTGCTTTTGAAAACAGTTAAGAGGGTCAGGAGAAAAGCATGAATGGCAGGAACTAACTAGTTGGGTTAATCAACACTCAGGTGAACAACTGATTTATAGGGGCTCACATGAATTATTAGTTAGATTTGACAAGAGAAATGCAAAGAAAACAAGAAAGTCAACCAGACTAAGTCAAAATAGTACTGGAAGCCAGATCAGAATCTGCAGGTATAAAGGAGCTGATTAGTAGGATACATAACGCTCTAAATATGGATAAACTGACAGGACAAGATAAGAAAAAACAATACTGGCAAGAAAAGCTAGGTAACATAATCACAGATCTGCCACATAACACAACAGGTACAAATATGACTCTGTCATTGTACATATGAGTGTGAATGACCTGAGACGTACCTCACTGGACTACATGAAAAGAGACATGGAGGAGCTCTCGGATTATGTAGCCCAGGCGGGTATGACCCTAGCCCTGAGCAGCATCCTACCATCAACCAAAATGAAACCACAGTGCAAGCAGAAAATTATTGATTTCAACAACTGGCTAAGTTTCTGGTGTCATTCTAAGGGGATCAAGTATCTGTCTGCCTGGGATGACATGATTGACAGACCTCGATGCTTTGCCAGAGATGGCCTGTATCTGTCACCCCTGGACTTCCGGATACTAGCCAAGGCTCTTGCCACCCCTATAATGCTTTTTTAGGTGGTGTTCCAAAGACCAAATTACCACCATAACAGCTATAAACAAATGCAATCTGGGGGTCATGTTGCTCAATGCTAGAAGTGTAAATCTCAAAATGCACTCACTCAATGCACTCATTGAAATGGAGAACATCGACATTTGTACTGTAACTGAGACCTGGTTCAAGACAGCAGAAAGTACCCCTGCGCTACCAGGCTATAACTCATTCCACACCTTTGGCCCCAGAACCTGGGCTGAAACTCCAAAGGCAGTGGTGTTTCCATATTCATAAAGGATGAACACACCTCCAAACTGGTAGCCCAACATAACACAGCAGAGATACTTCATGTACAGCTAATATTGAGTAAGACAGCGATTCAGGTTGTAGCCTGCTATTGGTCCCCAACCATGTCCCAAGACGGATTCACTTTATAACCTCGAAATGCTGAAATATCGAATTTCAGTATCTCGAGACTATAAAACCGAATCCACAAAACACCGACAAACAAAAACCGTGAAACCACATAACCGAAAACACCGCACACACTACACTAAACATACAACACCCACATCACAACATAAACAAAAAAACAACACACATACACAACTCACACACACATAAGCAGGGCAAGCCCCTGCACCCCTATGTGGGCCCCTCACACCCCCACTACATATATATACTAACGCCGAGATCGCACAAACACAACACAAAAGCTCACTCACACACACACATTCTCCAATCCCTCACACACACTCTAACTCCCACTCAAAACCCTTACAAAACACTCACTTACCTGACATAACACCTACATCCAAACACGGCACCGCGCACCAACAAAACACAAACCCGGACATTACATAGCGCAACTTCATAACCGTGAATTCGACATATTTTTGACATACGTCAAATTCGCGATTATGAACGTTCGCTATTTTTAACATTCGACTTTATAGCTTCGAGATACTGAAATTCGACATTTCAGTATTTCAATGTTATAAAGTGAACCCCCCAAGACTCACACTCCACATTCCTAAGCACCTTGGAGAATATTAGGGTCCAACCTAACACTCTCATACTGGGTGAATTCAACTACCCCTCTATTAACTGGGAAAACTTCTCATGTACCAATACACTTGAACAACATTTTATGGAATTCATTAATTCCAGTGCCCTGGGTCAGCTTGGTCTTAACCCCACTAGAGGAAGCAAACATCCTTTACCTGGTCATTACTAACATGGGCGACTGTTGCTCTACACCAGTAGTCAACTCCTCCCTGGTTAGATCCGACTACAAACTAATCACCTTGGAAATCCACATCCCTCCCATCTCCCGCAAAGGTAAACACCATGAAAAACTTCTCCAAAGCTAACTTTGGGCTCCTAAAAACAGAGGTGGCTAACTTCATGGCACCCATGGAAATGGAGAATAGTTGCATGACTGCTGAATCATACACCAATGCACTGTACGAACATGTACACAAATGCATGGATCTTGCCATACTCAATAGAACCAAGACACTCTCCTCCAAAAAACGGAAGCCAATCTGGTGGCCTCCTGCCATAAACAAACTCTACAACAGAAGGAGGAAACTGAAGGCTCAAGACTGGAAAAACTCCCTTATCAGCCTCAACAAAAAGTTGAAATCACTCATCAAAACTTCTAAAGCTAGCTATGAAAACAGAATTGCAGCAGATAGTAAAGACATCCACAAGGCCTTCCATAGTTATGCAAAGAATCTCCACGGCAATACCCAGATTTGCTCTGAGCTACTGCACAATGGTACCCTCTATACTGAGCCAACAGATATTGCCAATATATGGCTGACAGATTCAGTGCCAACTTTACCCCCCCCCCCAAAGGACCAATCCCAATAGCAGTAGATTGCCAGGCACTCAGTATTACTAGTGCACAGGTTAAAACAACACTGTCCAAGGCCAAGAATACAGCTTCTATGGGACCTGACAATATCCCTGGCTGTGTTCTACATGAACTACAAAGTGAACTGGCACCTCACCTGTGTGCCCTTTTCAATCACAGCCTCACCTCAGGCTTTGTCCCTACAGAATGGCACACTGATACAGTCATCCTTCTCTACAAAGGAGGGGCGACTACACACCCTGGGAACTACAGCCCCATTAACCTGACGAGTCTGATATGCAAAGCTATGGAATGCATCATCATGGACCTAATAAACAAGGATATAGGGAATCTCCAAACTCTGTATCCCACATCCACAAGGCCTTCTAAAGTTATGTAAAGAATCTCCACGGCAATACCCAGATTTGCTTTGAGCTACTGCACAATGGTATCTCTTATACTGAGCCAACAAATATTGCCAATATATGGCTGACAGATTCAGTGCCAACTTTACCCCTCCACCCCCAAAGGACCAATCCCAATACCAGTAGATTGCCAGGCACCCAGTATTACTGCTGCACAGGTTAAAACAACACTGTCCAAGGCCATGAATACAGCTTCTATGTGACCAGACAATATCCCTGGCTGTGTTCTACATGAACTACAAAGTGAACTGGCACCTCACCTGTGTGCCCTTTTCAAACACAGCCTCACCTCAGGCTTTGTCCCTACAGAATGGCACACTGCTACAGTCATCCCTCTCTACAAAGGAGGAGCGACTACAGACCCTGGGAACTATAACCCCATTAACCTGATGAGTCTGATATGCAAAGCTATGGAACGCATCATCTTGGACCTAATAAACAAGGATATAGGGAATCTCCAAACTCTGTATCCCACATAGTTTGGTTTTGTGAAGGGTAGATCATGCCTGCTCAACTTCGTCGGCTTCTCTGAGTCAGTCACCAGAGCTGTGGATGAAGGCAAGGTGGTTTATACAACCTACCTTGATCTGGCCAAGGCCTTTGATACCATTCCCCAGCTCAGGAATCATAGAAAAACTCACTAAGCTAGGCATCAACCCCTATATCACTAGGTGGGTTGCAAATTGACTCACAGATAGAACCCACAGTGTGAAAGTAGCTGATCCAAGTCAGACTGCCAACCAGTCATGAGTGGATTCCCAGAGAGTTCGGTCCTAGGTCCTATCCTGTTTGGTATCTACTTCTCTGAGTTCCATGCCAATAAGAAGGGACTCTGGCTGACAAAGTTCACAGACAATTGCAAGTTGAGATCCATTATTAACTCCCCAAGTGATTTTGGCATCCTACAGAAAGGCCTCACTAAGACCAACGACTGGTGTCAGAACCATGGCATTAAGCTCAATGCCAAAAAAATATGTCGTCATCACCTTTGGGAAAAACCCAGTTCCCATGAATTACCACATCAATGGTAGTCCACTGAACACAGAAGGCGTTATAAGAGATCTGGGAATGCAGGTTGACGGCAACCTCTCTTTTGACAACCACATTGCCACTGTGGTCAGAAAGTCCTTCTATGTGGCACATCTCATAAACTAAGGGTTTTGCATCCAGGAAGAAAGAGGTCATTGTCTCCCTCTGCTCTTCCCTCATTAGGCCATTCATTGAATACAATGCCCCATTTGGCATGTACCTCATTAGACACCAGAAACAACTGGAGAGGCTGCAAAAGTACCTCACAAAGAGGATTCTAGGCCTTAAACACTTGTCCTATATGGACAGACTCAAAAAACTCCAACTATTCTCTGTCTCATATCGCCTACTTAGAGGTGATCTCTGCTTGACTTACAAACCCATGTCTGACCCAGTTCTGTTAGAAATGTTACATCTAAAGTAATCCCAATCCCTCCACACCACACACTCCAGAGACCTCAACCTCATTACCACAATCAACAGAACGTGATGGAGGGACAGGTTAATAACCCAGAGACTGCCCATGCTATGGAATAGACTTCCCATACATATCAAACAGAGCAGCTCACTGGCCATCTTTAAGAGAAATCTTGATGAGTGGATGGGAAATAGAAAATTCACCTTGGTGATCACTCCAGTGGCTCTACTCAACAGAGGCACTGGGAACTAAGGTTGGGTGGCATGATGCCAGGGTAATCCTATGGGCTAGGCTTGTGAAGGCTCTAGGAACATTAGCCTAGTACACACCTATGAACCTATGAAATTTGCCAGACGTGTTTAGCTGAATGGATAGCCACAAAATCAAGAAAATATTGAATCTTTGCATTGAAGTGTCTCCACAAGTATTTCTGTACCCTTATAGATTACAAAATATGTCCTCAAAAATAAGTGACAAGTGTGGGAGATGCAAGAAAAGCAAGAGGAATTATATGAAAGACTAAATAATTTCAGGAAAGAACTTCAAGAATTATTAGATGGACTAGTGGCAGAAAGAGGAGACAGAATATTTGCTAAGTTGGAAAAATCTTCAAGGAAAATAGGAAGACATTAGTTATACTAATACTCTTGTTATTAAAAAAGGAATGTACAAGAAAATGGAGGACAACATTAGAGCCTGTGATGAGAGATGTGCTTGTTAATGGAACAGCTAAAGTGTAAAGAAAAACTGATACCTAGCTGCTTTCTTCAGAAAAAAATGTGACATTTTGAAAAGATGTAGGGTAGAATATGCCTAGAAATACTTTAACCTATCATTTAATATGGTGTTGGGTTGTTTCTCATGTCACATTAATATTAATAAATAAGGAGACGACCATCAGAAATATTCTGTAAGTAATGTCTAGGGATCTGTTTATATTTTTCCTGATGTTTAAATTATTAAATAAAGCCTTTTAAAAATATATTTACTTTAAAAAAGTCACCTTTTGTGAACCCTCTTTTGATACACTGGGATGAAAGTCAAGGCACAAATGACCACAGTCATGCATTTCAAGATGCTGCTACCAAACACATCATGTCTCTTCAGCCCTATCTCCAAAGACAGTCACATTCTGTGTACCACTCCAATGTCAAGACTGGGACAAAAGTATAAGAACAAACAGAGCACAGTAATGCTTTTCAACCTGCTCTTGTCAAATATATATAAACAGCATGCCTCCTTACCCCCACTTTGAAAAATACAGCCGCCTGTATACACATCTAATGTCTGTCAGTGAGAAAGGTGAAAAAATAATGGTCACAGCAGTGTAGTCCAAGGTAGGTGTTTCTCTTAAACAGTACACTTCCCATGCACAAGCTATAGAGACCTTTTATGCACTTCTCTGAAGTCTCTAAGAAAAGTTAAGGAAATTATGATAACACCATCCCCAGACCCCTCACACACAGATATACACAAACACATACACACACACACACACACACACACACACACACACACACACACACACACACACACACACACACACACACACACACACACACACACACACACACACACACACACACACACACACACACACACACACACACACACACACACACACACACACACACATGCTACGTTGTCTTTCTGTGCATACCACTGAATGTAACTGGCCTTAGATTATATTGTGTTCAGGGCAGAGGCAGCTACTAAGCATGTGTCAAAATGCACTTCTATAGCCTGTGGTTTGGTGGCTACCAGGTACCGGAAGCTCTGTGGATCTGGCTGCTATGTGGTACATGTTCTGTCTTGCAAACTGTTCTTTTTTACTGCTATCCAGAAAAGTTATTTATATATATATATATATATATATATATATATATATATATATATATATATATATATATATATATATAGCAACATATAGCAATAATGTGTGCCCAGAGATAAAAACAGTGATATTAGTTTTAAACACACACACACACACACACACACACACACACACACACACACACACACACACACACATACACACACACACACACACACACACACACACATACATATGCATACTCACTCACACACAAACACACATGCATACATACTGACACTGCCCCTAACAAGCAAGCTCTGTCCCCAGATGTGCACACTCACACACACACACACACACACACACATACACATGCATACTCACTCACACACAAACACACATGCATACATAATGACACTGCCCCTGACAAGCAAGCTCTGTCACCAGATGCGCACACTCACACACACACACACACACACACACACACACACACACACACACACACACACACACACAGTGTCTTTGGGGTGTCAGTGGAAACCAGAGTACATTAAATAAACTTATGCAGTGATAGGGAGGGTGTGCACACTTCACACAGGAGAAGCCACAATCAGTAATGCATCTACAGCCAAGCACTTTGAGATTGCAATACTATTCACTGCACCACAGTGCCAATGGGCCTTTGCTTTCATGAACATCCTGCTCTTGGCAGACACCAAAGTTAGCCACTTATCATGAGCAATGCTAGTGTCTGTGATGGAAAATTGAAAGAAATTACAACCATCTCATTACTCTTAAATACACTGCAACTCCCCCCAATGTATACAAGCATATCATACTAGTTTTGCACTGATTTCAGTAAATATTGTACACTGCAAGACACTACTTCTGTAACACCAGATTAGTGACTGTTAGTGATCACGCAACAGCAGGAATAAGTCACTTTCATCCTCAGACAGCCTTTATATCCATCAGTTACAGTTACTATATTGACTTTGTACACCTCAGATATCTGACTTTTGGTAAAAAAAAGTAATAATCACAATCACAATAATGTACTTCAAGTTAGTTTCATACTGTTTCATACTGCATCATTCAGAACCTACGCAGACCGTCTCAAAAACCTCCAGCTTTACTCCGTCGCATATCGCCTACTCAGAGGCGATCTCTGCTTAACATACAAAGCTATGTCAAACCCAGAGCTGTTGGACATGCTCCACTTAAAGAAATCCCAATTCCTCCAAGCTACACTTTCTAGGGACCTAAACCTTGTCACCACAATAAACAGAACATGCTGGAGGAATATATTCCTGTCCCAGAGACTTCCCATACTCTGGAACAAACTACCTATCTATATCAAACTAAGCTCCTCATTAGCACTCTTAAAAAAAATCTTGATAACTGGATGGGAAATAGGAAATTCACCCCGGGGATCACCTCTGTGGTTCTGCTCGACAGGGGTACAGAAGAATAATTTTCTTGGGTGGCAAAAGCCAGGGTACCTTTTTGGCTAGGCTTGTATAGGCCCTAGGGCCAATAGCCTAGTACCTACCTATGAACCTATGAACCTATACAATCCACAGAAAAGCATTCCATTGTATGTCATGAATATGCACACTAATCCTGCAAAGCCAGGTTAGTGGCTTTTTAAATTAAGCAAACAAGAAGAGAATCAGTTGTTTTCATCCACAGAAATTCCACACTCCTGCCCAGCAGTTATAGCTAGTTCAGTGTTCACATCAGATGTCTGACTGCAATAAAAATACTGGCCATGTAATGAATTTCTTATTTGTTCCAAATGAACAGTAGCCACATTTTTAACATATTTCACATTGCTTCACACATATCACATTTGTTCTGCAAAGCCAGAATAATGAACAAACAGTATTCATTTTCCTCCTCAGACAACCCCAGCTATTATAACTTCTTTGTGCACATGTCAGATGTCAGACTCTTTTAAAATAAAATAAATAAGAGCCACATAGTAACATTAGGTTTTCATGCATTTTTTGACAGATATGAAGTCTAAAACTCTCCTAAGCATCTTCATAACCTATCTATGAAAGTTAAGATACAATCAAAAACTAATAACATTGATAGTATCTTTCATGAAGGGAAAAGGAAAAAAAGTCTTGGACATAGGGGACATTCTGTAGGCTTTTAATTATTATTATGCAGAGCATCATAAAGCTAAAATAAGTACAAATGAATGTGAGAAGTTAGAGAATATAGTTCCCAACATAACAATAATTCCTGAGGAGCTTAAGTTAGATCTAAAAAACATATTTCTCAAAAGGAAATTATAGATGGGATTAAAGGAAAGCAAGTCTAATAAAGCACCAGGAATAGATGGCTTAATTATCAAAATTTATAGATTGTTCCCTTCTTCTACAATCTCTCTCCTACATAAAACCTTTCTTGAAGTTCAAACATTAGCAAATATTCCTCCTTCTTAGAGATATTCTCTAATTTCCCCTATTTTAAAAGAGAATAAGGTCCCTAATCATTGCAACTCATATAGACCAATTTCTTTGTTGAATAATGATTATAAACTATTTATGTCAATTATGGTCAACAGATTGAAAATACCTTTATCTAAAATAATTAATGAAGACCAAACTGATTTCATACATAACAGGCATACACAGGATAATATTAAGAGTATTAACTCTGATAGATTACCTCAAAAGAGGAAACCACAAAATATTGATAATAGGTCTAGATATTCAAAAGGCCTTTGACTCCTTAAATTGGGTTTATTTATTTAAAGTCTTACAGTTATTTGATTTTCTCCCTTTTTTATAACAATGATAAAGAAAATCTATGAAAATAATCTAGCATATGTCAAATTAGGTCCCTTTAATTCCAAAGCAATGCAAATCACTGGAGGTACTAAACAAGGCTGTCCCATGTCCCCTATCCTATTTGCTCTGGCCATAGAAATACTTGTCATTTTAATATGTAATAACCCAAAGATAAGAGGTATAAATATATATGACCAATATATTTCTAAAATAATGATGTTTACTGATGATGTCTTACTTACCTTACCCAACTCTAAGGAAGTGTTAGGTGAAGTAGATATAGTAACAACAAAATTTCAAAAAATCTCAGGTCTCTCCTTCAAAAAAATCTAAATCAAAATATTTATTATTAAATAAAAGAAAAGGACATACGGGTTCTATTTAATCATATTATTGGAAACCAAGTTTCAACTCTAGACAATTTAGGAATAGTCCTAGGCAAGAATATAAAGGAAACCTTACAGCTTAACATTAATAAGCAAATGGAATAATTTGTTTATAACATTTGATGATAGGTTACAACTGATAAAAATGGTTGTATTACCTAAAATATTCTATATAGCACAAGCCCTTATACTTCCACCAGGAAAGAAAATCCTTAAAGAAATCACTTCAGCTCTGATAAAATTCTTATGATACCCCAAAAGAAATAGAGCGGCATATTCTCATCATATCAGAAAATGGAAACGGGGGGGGGGGGTTAAAATCCCTAGAGATTGAAACGTATATAAAGGCACCTATAATTAAAATAGTGATGAATTGGATAAATCCTAGATAGTCTTCCAGTTGGAAGCAGTTACACTCCATGATACTAATGAATGAAAATTATGTATCAAAGAATGCTCTGGTAACTGACAAAGTTAAGATACGGCACTATTTAAGTTTAAATTTACAGTACAGTACAACCAAATTAACTAAACTAATACTAATAAACAACATTTTTATGTGTTTAGAAAATTCATTAACACAAATTTAGATATAAAACTGTGGCATAGATTTTTAATATCATTTACTATTACAAGAGATTTCTCTGATAAAACACATAGAGTGATTTTTGGTTTATGGGAAAATAACCTATGTTATTGGTTGCAATGTATTGAAAACCAACAAGCTTTGAACACACAAAGTATATTGTCAACCTATGGCCTATCCCCTAATGACTGGTTGGTTCTTCAGAGTGTGGTTCTTCAGAGTGTCACCGCATACACTAAGGATCTGTGTAGAATAATACGTAACTCATCCTTCAAAACCATACCAAAAATTATAAACTGGATTTTTGGAATTCTATATAATAATATCAGTGTTAAGAATTAATTATCATATCTATATAACACTTTAATTGTCTATAAGACAGCTCCTAAAGATTCTTACTGGCAATACCTAACTAAAGGGTTTCAAGTATCATTATCAATGGAAGATAAAACAAACATTTTATTTTCAGTTAAGCTAACTTCTTACAATTCTGGAGGATTTTTCATTGGAAATTTCTACACAGATCCTTTTTGACACCTGAGAAACTCTCAAAAATGAACCCTTCAAACAGCAAGTTATGTTGGAGATGTTATCTGTCTACTAATGCTGACTTGTCTCATATTTTTTATGACTGTACTAATATTAAACCATATTGGAATGACATTAACAAATTTCTTCAAGCTATCTATACTGATATATTTGTTTTGACAAAGTCTTTAATTTTATTGAATGTTGTTTATAGTAATATTATGAAGAAAGATGACCTGTATTTGTTGTGGAAAATGTTAGCAATAGCCAGAAAATGTATAACTAGAAGATGGAACTCTAATGTAGCACCCACAATGGAGGAATTCCTATCATCACTGAAGAAATGCATACTAATGGAGAAAATAACTAAAGAGTTAAGACTTTTCCTAAGCCATTGGTTAATAGCCCGTGGAGGAAAGTTTTGAATTTGATTGATACCCTACAGATGGAACCAAACTCTTCCTAACTATCATAGTTTATATATTAACTTATTATTTAACTACAAATGCTTTTATCTGAATCCTTTTTGTCAGGCTGAATGTAAATACTGTAAATAGTTATTGAATGTTATGAATATATTAAATTATTGTGTTATTTCATCAAATAAAAATCATTTGAGTAAAAATAAAATAATAAAACTCAAATGCCTATCACTGTTTTTTGTAAATGCATCCGTAAATTAAATACAAAAACACAAGATTTACAAAGAGCAGTCTAAAATTCTGAAACAAAATCATCTGGACAGGTATGACTAGCCAGCATACCTCTCAACTTCTTTTCTCAATAATCAGGGACAAAGCCAAAAAAATAAGAGAGGACAAAAGCCCATAAACAGGAACAAGTCTTGAATATTACTCTAAGTCACTTAAAAGGTTAGTAGAACAACACAGTTTTCATCTATATTAATTTCAGGAACAATAAGAAGCTTGAAACTCATCTGTCTTGCATTACTTGCTGAATGTAGTCCTCACTGATTTACCAGAAATCAAACATTTTATGTAGGAAAGGACAAAATATGAGGTAAAATCAGGGACATTTGGGAGCTATGATATATCTGGTTGCCTGCCAGGGTAAAAATAAATACAGTATTACAAACTGGACCATTCCTCACGATGCCACCAAACACACTCATAAACATTGTTAATGCCATTACTTTCAACTGTTCAAAGTTTCTGGGCTTTCTTGTTATTCTGACTCTCTGTGATCTAGACATTAAATCATATATCCTCACTGAGCCCTTGCAGATTTGTTGTCTATGTCATGGCTAGGATCAAATAGAAAGGCTGGAAATTAAAAAAGGTTACAGATGCGACTGGTAATAACATGGTAAAATGTAAAAAAAAGTTAGAAAACTGCCGTGGCTGAGTGGCACTGATGTAGCCACCTGTCTCTAAGGCCATGCATACAGGCACAGTGTTTCACAGCTGCAGTAGGTGCCACAGCTTGCTCTGCTCCAGTTTTTGCCATATACATGGAAAAAATGTAGATAGCTACCAAAGGAAGGATGCTTCCACTCTGTATTGTACTAAAGAATTATTTGGAATTGGTATGATAGTTGGATGGCTGATCGTGCCCCTTAAAAATTTGCCCCCAAGGCAGTTGCCCCATTCATCCCACCATAACTACTCTAGTGATCAGTTGTGACTCAGCCCTGACTCTGCTCCTTCTTCAAAAATCTTAGGCTTGTCCACTTCTTGTAATCTTAATAATTGTTGCTTAATTTCTGTAATTGCTAGGAAGCTATTCTTGCACCTTTCTCTAAACAAGAATACAGCATCCATGGGACCAGATGTGTCATGTTTAATCATAGCTCCCCTCAGGTTTCATGCCCATGAACTTATAAACAAAAGACATTGGCAACCTTCAACACTGGACCCCACCCAGTTTGGCCTGATTAACTTCTTTGAATCAGTCTCCAGAGCCATGTTGCCAAGGCCTTTGACACCATCCCCACTCTTTGGGCATTAAACTGATAGAACCCGTGGATACACCTTTTACAGATATCAGATAAGAAATGTATTAACGTTTTCAGTAAGCACTTATTTGCAAACAGATGGTTTTCATATCCAATTCCTTCTTTTAGAGCAAAAACAATCCCCCACTCCCAAAATAATCAACTCTTTGTTTCCATTTACAATAAAATAAAGATTGCCCCCTTGTATAATGCTCACCTTCTCCACTGAAAAAATCAAAATGTAGTGGGGGACAAATGCTCAAAAACAGGGAAAATTTTTAAATATTACTATTTATTCACTTAAATTCTAAGAGAACAACAGGTTTTGCAACAATATGCATTTTCTGAGCAATAGACAAACTCTAATGTCAGTGATTATTGAATGACTGATTCTTAGTAATCACCAATGAAACAAACATTTTATAAGAGACTAAGCAAAACTATGAGACAGTCAGGGAAATGCTGCAAAATAAATGAGAGCTTTGTTCACCTTCAACGCACGTATCCCAGACACATTCCAAAGACAGGCATTCAGGCTATCCCCTGGCTTGAGCAGATGCCAATTTCATGATGTTTGTTGGGTCTCAGGGTCTTCACAATAAAAGGGACACTGGCTTTTGTTGGCTCTCAGGGCCAAACACTTCACAATAAAATGGACACTGGCCAGCCACAACCCCCTTCTTGTCTTTACAACATGGAGGAGGCATAACAAAAGGCAAAGCGTGGATCCCTTAATCATACCTCTTAACGTTTTTACTCAAGAATTGTGGACTAAGCTAAAATAATGACAGGACAAAGGGCAAAATCATGGATGGGTTTTAAATATTTACCTTATACATGCATCGCAGTTGCCCCCGATTTTGGCTCATAATTTTGCCCTGTCCTTGTAATCCCCCCTACGACTGGTGAATTTGGGAGAAAAAGTATTGGATTATACTTTATAAATAATTGCAATAATTAGAGTTATAAATACTTTATAAATAACAATAATTAGAGTTACAAATACTTTATAATTAATGGCAATAATTAGAGTTACAGACTTCCTTTCCTTCAGAAAATGCATGCTACTTTACATTATCTTATTCTGTTGATTTCTAAAGTTAATACAAGTATCCTTGATTGTCCTTGATTACTTCTGCATTTGTCCCAGATTCAGGAGGTAAGAGGTAGAGAGCTCATCACTTAGAAAGTTGTCAAATTGACAGGCTTTGCATAAGCATGTGTTTTATGAATTATATGATACATGAAACTTAAATATCTCTGATTACTTAATGACTGTAATCTCTATGACTTACAGAAAATCTTAAGTTTTATGAAGAATGGACCAAAAACATAAGGCAAAATTCTAGGCTGAGAAGCATTCCCTTAATGATAACTTAAAAAAATCCATAGTGGAGTCCCTCTGACTATAGCCCTATCTTCTCAATTGCAATCTTTCTTTTAAAATAATCAATGTTTCCAGATGCTCATTATTCACTTCCTGCACCTTGCACCTGTCTAGTACTGACCGCATACTGCAGGTTCAGACAACTACAGAGCATATCTAATAAGACCATAAGACCAGGCCTAAAAAATAACAAGTACAGCCTGCAGGTCTGGTCTAATCAGATACAGACAAAAAATAAAAATAAAAAATGAAGCAACTTCAGCTCAGCTCATTCATACCATGTTTACTGAACCACAAGCCTGAGCGAAACAGAACTTATATTCATGTTCATCCAGCTCTGTAGCTTTAATGAAATTACATGACCTCATTTTTTTTCCAGCCAAGCCAGGTGTTGCGAATACTATTGACGATTTGATTTAAAGTGTTGGAGAAGCTCATCTTCCTTATCCTATGGTTCCAGCGCTCTTGACCTAGGCTCATGTACATCTCCTCTGTGTTTACTATACTACTACATCTCAAGTTGCAAACTAGCGCAGTGTTACAATAAAATATGAAACTTCAACATAAATCTCCACAACAGAACTTATCGCTGCATTGCACTTAAAAATCTTGGGTGACCAGAACTACCTAAGCAACTAACTGTCTCTGCCAACTAAAATAATGCAGAAAATCTTCAGTACTAGTCAAAATTTCCAATAACCTTTTCAAAGTATGCAAGCCAAACAGTCATAGAGTCTTTACAATTTATATTTACATTGTCAGAAAGCCAAGCTCCATCCAAATGGGGAAAATCCTTATTAAGGTGAATTCAAATTTGCACTGAAGTCCCACCTGCCACACAAAGTGGACCTGTCCATACTCTCAGAACATTAACTAAATCATATCTACTACGCCTTATGATGTGTATGTTTTACTTCACCCAACTACCAGTTCACATCATGTGAGTCCTGCCCCTCACTAACCACCACCCCTCTAAGTATCCTGGCCCCATTCTCAGCCAATTATAAATTACACTCACACACATCATAACTAATAAAAACAGATCCTGCAAAATCAAGCCTACCTTGTCCACCATAGCTTATTTTGGTTCCAATCTGCCTTGTTTTTCTCCCTTATGTACTTCTCACCCTTGTCACTTTGTTCATACATCCTAGACAACCCTATTCATTATAAATCCCTTTAGACACTGAATTAATCTGTACTAAACATCAAATTGTTTTAAATTGACTTAAAATGTTTATCTGAAATGTACTAGAATTAGCATTGTAATTCTACTTATCTTTTGTTTATTTTCAATAGCAACCTAATCTGTAAACTCTGGAATCCAAACATATGGTAACTTTCAATTCTACTTAAAAAGATTTGTGTCATGGCTTAGGACTGGTATAAATAATGCACATCAAAGCCTTTTTTGATTTGTAAAGAGTTGTGTTCAGAGGAGAAAGTCTGTTATGCTGTCCTTCTCCATTCTGTAAACATTGCAAGCCATATGCCCATCACACATGTAGACAATTTCCTCAACAGCTAAATTTAATTCACAAATAAAATAAAAAAGCATACATATTAGCTGGTCCCAATGAGGTAACTTGTTGAATGGCAGATAATGTTGTGCCTGTGATCACACTGATCCCTTATTTCCTAATAATAGCTCACTCAGCTTATAGAGATGAGTAACATATCAGCACGTTAAAAAATAAAAGTAAAAAATTCCTTTGGGCTGTGGTAAAATCCTTACCAGCAACATAATTCACTGTGGTGTAGAGCAACCTGTAAGTACAACCACATGCATCACACCCACCCTCCACGGTGCCTTCCACAAGCTCCAGCCAATAAGATCTCGTGCAGTGCCATAAAATGGTAATAGCCCTAAATCCACTGTCATACCTAATGACTGTGACATCTTTATGACTCGTAGTCAGACATGATGGCAGAATGTAACACAGCAGAGAAAACCTATATAGTAAGGTATTTATTGAAGGCATGTTGTGTCTTTCGGCTTTTCCCGGTTAGGGGTCGCCACAGCTGAACTCCGGTCCGCGAATGATTGACAGTAGATTTTTACGTGCTGAGTTGCTGGCCCTGACGCACAACCTTCAGTGAAGGTATGCCAATTCACGCATGTCTCCACACAGAAGACGCTCTAGCTGAGAATCGAACAGGATGTCTTACTTTGAGGTGACAATGCTACCGCAGCACCACCACCGCAGTTTATTTATTGAAGGCATACATTACTAAATAGCTTAAATCTACTGTGCTGTGCTGCTCCATCATGCAAACCAAATATAACTCTGCTATGTCACAGTGCTGCAGCACTGAAGTTTTCATCTGCCCAGGCTGCATAAATATACAGGTACATTTTGTATATCCATGGGCCTGAGTAATACAGCAAAGGTTACATGACTGCAGCAGTAGAAAAACACCTACAACCAGTGATGGTATTGAAGACATTGTGGGTACAGGATACTTACTTAAATGTCACAATGAGAATACAAACAACCTTTTGGGCTTCTGTAGCTCAGGCATTCTGTTAGTGAATGTGTAACACGTGGATGAATGATACCAAAGTGTCTGTGTGTTGTGTGCATCTTTTACTTTTGGTTTTGCTGTCCTAATACATACATCACTATGTCAGAGCCTGTAGGTACTATACTATGACAGAGAGAGAGAGAGATAGAGAAAGGGGGAAAGATGCCTTTGCATTACAGAAACATCTACAGCTACTGAGACTGAATTGGGCAGTGCAACACGCAGTATACGATGGTGTATTATGTGATCCTCTGTCAATGTTTTAAACACTCAAGGCCTTTCATGCAACAGATTTCAGGGCTAAAATCCACATCTGTGGATCATGAACATGACAGATGGTATATCAAATGGTGCACAGAAAGCCTGTATGCCTCTACACTATGTCTGCAATTATCAAGGACGATGCCTGCTATGTGTCTCTATACTATGTTAATGATAATCATGGTCCACACCTATTATATACCATAGGTTCCATCTTGCTTTAGCTGTGATTCTTTTTTAGTGAGGTATTTTTGAGGCCTTCCAGTTTGTTGCAGATGTCTTGAGAGGTACATACCAAATCTTGGACATGCCTGTGTTTACAATTATCAGGGCCCATGCCTACTATATGTTTTTATACTAAGTTTATGTTACCAGGATCTATGTCTGTTATATGCCTCTACACAACGTTTGCTTATACTAACATTTCACTAAACTCATTCTTTGTACCTAAAATCTCTCTCTCTCGATTTTGTTCTGTGCATCCCATAAACTGAAAGCAAGATATTCAGTGTTATTTCTCAATTATCTTTACTAGTGTACATTTATAATTCACTGCTTACTGAACATGACCATATACAACAACACAGATGTATATATTTAGTCACGTTATCTGCATTCTGCACTGTCCTTTGTATATTGTAAGACATTATGTAATATTGTTACTTGATCTTGTTACTCTACATACTGTCCATTGTATTTTTCCTCTTAATGGGAACTTTTCTCCCCATGCTTTTACTGATTCCACTGAAAAGGTGCCTCTGTGGACCAGTTGGACCATCATGGTTAACAAAAGAAAATAAATAAATAAATTGTGATAACTATGGTCCATGCCTGGTGTATCAGTCTTAGCTGAACTACATCATGAAAGCTTTTCTGCCAGAGCATCTGGGGAAATTTAACTCTGTCTAGTCAGATTACCCCAGTTGTCAAATGCAAGGAAAGAAAATTTACATATGGCAGTGTATTGTTTAGGTTGGGAAGAATATCATACCAAATCTGGCTGTATTTTTCTTATGCAGGATACACTTAATATGATCTTTAAAAGGAGGCATGGTGCAAACAGATCTATATGGCACAGCATTCTGCCTTCCCAGCCCAGATGACAGTGGGCTAGTTTTAGCTCTCCAGACTGCAGTGACAGTAACCTTATTAAACAAATTAATGAACTGTTATTTATGTAAAACTGCCATTTACCTGCATCATTTACAAACAAATCCCCATTTATATACTACTGTCTACTACAGGTGCTTGCATGCTCACAACATATTTGCTGGTTGACATTTCCGCAAAAAAGAAAGAGATCAAACTTCCACTAGCCCATTCTTCCATTTCCACATATCTCTCCCAATATCCAGCCCTAGAAAAGTCTATAATCCTACCAGAACTTAAACTTTAACCCTAAAACTCCCACTCAATTCCCAACCCGAGCCCTCACTCCCTTACAATAAAACTCCACTCCCCCTCCCTAATCCTAAAGTACCTGATCACGCCTTAAACCTAAAACTCCAATTCCCTTCCCTAAACCTAAATTTTCTAGTTGATCCCTAACCATACAACTCCCCTCCTGCTCCTTAAATCTGAAATCCCCTTCTCATTCCTTAAAGATAAAACTCCCTTCCTGCTCCCTAACACCTAAAAATCCCCCTACCACTTCCTCACCCAAAAATCCTCTTCCTCATCCTGCTCCTTTATCATGCCTGTTTGCCAGAACTCATATCCGAGTTTGAGCACTATAAACAGCCTACATGAGCTACAAGACCCTCAAGTATCTGGCTTTATGACAGTGGTTTTCAAGTACTTGGGACTCAAGCACTTGTAGTTTTCCTTTTTAAAGTCAGTCACAAAGCCAAGTGTGTTAACAGAGAATCCTGGAAACAGATCTGAGCTGTAAAAACAATATTTTACTCTATGATGAATGGCCAAATGCAATTACCCAGAGAATCTGTAAATTTAAATCTTTTCTGAACTGATGAAGTTTACCTCGCTGACATGAATAAATTGTTTGGACTGAACAGAAGGCATAGGATAACAGTTTTCTAAAGCTGTGCATATACTGAAGTCAGATGCATATGATTATTCTTTGATATTCTTTGAAGTGCATGTCACCAAATCAGGCTAAACTAGACCTGCAACACCAAAAATGGAGTGATGAAAGTTAAACGCACATCACCCATACAAGGGGCTGGTCATGTTTACCCCTTAAAGTAGTTATTGCAATTTCAAAAATGACTGCCATTTAGAGAAAGTTCAATTTTCCACAGAAGCATCTTCAGTCAGGAAATATCATCTCCAATGTGAAATGAAACATTTTCCAAAGTTACAGGCTCGTCAACATTTGACTTGATTAACCACAGTTCAACAGGTAGGTTTACTACTCCTACAAGTATAGCCTGCACCTTCAAACTGTTACAATACCAAAGATATATATTCACTTCAGAGGAGAAGAAATAATTTTCCAGTGAAAATTGCACTAAATCCTCTCATGTGATTTTCACAGGCTTATGGTTTTACTCTAAAAAAGAAAATTAATGAGCCTAGGTGGAAAGAAAGATGTTAACTGCAGTTTATCTCTGTTTTACCTTTTACATTATAGTTCAGTTTCCTTCATATAAACAGTTGTTTTATCACCTGATCCCCATGACCATCAATCTTCCCTTCCATACAATCAACTTATGATCCATTTGTTCACCCAAAAACACAGGGCCTGTGCTGAGAAGAGATTTGTGAGGAAATCTGGGTGTTTTCTTCTTTAGTCCTATCTTCATCCTCAGGATGTCTGCTGACTCCCAGTAGGTTACTTGCAGTAGGCATCTGCAAGAGCATGCCTCTCACTTTCTTCAGTGATGTCCTTTCACCTATCCCAGATTTCCACTAGGGACTCTAAATGCAGTCTGTACCCTGGACATGAACCCCTAACTGTCCCCAGGAGAGGCAAGTACAATCTTCCTTATCACTCTGTTATTTGGCTAGTTCCTCCAGTGCCCTGGCTGTTAACTGAACCTTTTATGTCTGAGTTACAGTCAGGAGCTTAGTCCTCTGTACCACTGAACAGGCCCAACAGTCAGTTTTATTGATGTTTTATAATGCAACAGCAACAATGCAACAAGTAAATAGACAACCCATTCATATCCCAGAACCATATTCACTGGTATCTATTATGGGCAGTAAGATACATTCTTCAACACACTGGCATTGCAGGAAGGCATCTTCCTTTTTGCCTACCCTATTGTCACCTATGTTACAAAACTGCATTACATATAACAAATAAGACTCAAATGGTACAGGAATCCCAAATAAATATCTATTTAGAATTACCCATGATTCATAAAGAAAAATATATTTCATGAAAACAGGGTATTTTTTCATATTGTTTCTTCATGTTAAGACTGCAGTTTTAAAATCTGAACACTTTGTTTGAAACGTCAGAAATATCACCATGTTATCAGGTTGTGATATCATGAACAGAAAAATATTGCTTCCTAGTAAGAAAAGTAAAGCAGATGGCATAAAATGAAGGACCATAATTGAAAAATCATCTAAAGGAAATTTATACATACAGAATTTTTGAAATCGATAAAGGCTTTCCTAAATCAGTTGAAACTCTATACACTTCACAAAGGTTAGAGCCTTTTCCCCATGTCGTCTGACTGAGTTTTTGTCAGGTTTTTCAATATATATATATATATATATATATATATATATATATATATATATATATATATATATACACACACACACAAACACACACACACACACACACACACACACACACACACACACACACACACACCACACACACACACACACACACACACACACACACACACACACACACACACACACACACACACACACACACACACACACACACACACCACATGCACATAAGCAGCATATAGACACACACTAATGTTTTCAAACTTCACATGTTTTCAGATGAACAAAATTTCCACACTTTAAAATTAATTCTTTTTGTCAGGGGCTGGGCTTTCTTCCATACTGCTAGACTCGAATGCCAGCTATGGGGTCAGATTCCATTTGTTTGGAGTGTCACTGCAAGCTCTCATCAGTTAAAGTTTCCACAACTGCTTCAGTGATGCAGAGGGTAAACTAAAATTAGAGCTGTTATCTCAGGCAAGCCACCAGTGACTGTACAGAGAGCTTTATAAAAGAAGCTGTTAAGAGGTGGTGACTTACAGTGCCAGCATATAAGTTCAGACAGCAGCTGTAAAAAGCCAGCAGAAGGCACGTGCTAGCTATAGCAGCAGTAGCAGCAGTCCTTTCCAACTTTGTTCTGTTAAGGGTTGTATCTTTTCCATAGCCACCTGCTTTCAATGAGCTTGCAGTCTTCTTCCTTCCGATCGGAGCGCAGTTTCCACCAGAGTTCCTCTTCTTCATCTTCTTCTTCTTCAGCCACAGCTGCACCCCTGGACCAATACATGGAGAAAACACGAGGAACAATCTTCACAGATGATTTTGGGAACTTTATGAGGCCAAGGAATGAACCCATAGGCTTTGCAGGTATGTCATTTTAAAACATGTGCATTTGTTTAATCTTCCCCTGTCAAAAAATATCCACTAGTTAAGAACTGCTTTTCTTCAGTGGTGACTGGAATTATTAGTCTGGGTAAGGGACTTGTTAAATCACAATGTATGGACGTAATAGTTCTTGGAATCAAATCTCAACCCACAGAATATAAACGTGATTCTTAGTGAGGTATAAATGGGCATAACCAGGTCATGAACATTAGAGTGTCTCTGCCTCAGGGGTTATATGAAAAGAACATAGGTCAGGGGACATAGCAATAAAAACATGCACCTTAAACATACATTTTGCTCTGGAAACTCATTCTCCTTCTTTTTAGCCTTGAGGAATGCTGCCAGGGCTGAGATGTAACAAGAAAACTTTTGCCTTTTAGGGGTTGGAAGAAATGCTTGTGTGATGTATGTCATCTGGCTTGATGTCAAACTCAGTTAATTCTAATCCGCTTGTATGCAGCCTTTTACTTCCCTCTCTGTTCACATACCACTGAACAGTATGTATAAACTAGAAATAAACATCAGAGGAGTAAAGCAATCAAAAGCTGAGGCTCCAGATAAGAAACTGTGTCCTACACTCATCTGTGTCATTAGAATCGTAAGACCCTGATTAACCAGCAAAGTAGTTGAGCTGTGTCATCATGGGGAAAAAATGTAAATTTTAGTAGTCATGGAGGAGATCTAACTATAAAAAATGCATATGTTACACTCTACCACCCTTAGTGCTGGCATGAAACATTATGAGCTTATGACAATGAAGCCCATAAAGGTCATTTCATTAAAATGTGTCCATTTTCAGTCATAATTGAATGGCACTAGTTCATGTGGCACCATTTTAATAGATGGCGATGTGAGATACATGCCCTTAAAAGGTTCCATAGGTGAAACACTGTCTCCAGAATGGTTCTTTATGTGAGTGAATGAATGAATGAATATGAATGGGTGTGTTTGTCAGTAAGTGACCATTTCTATGCTTGTGGACAACAAAATACCCTGAATTTATTTGCCCATGTTATGTTAACACCCACACGTATATTATCCTCCCCATACATACATATCAACAAACTTGCACATGCAGGTAGAGACACATATATGTATGCACATATTCATATAGATAGGCATAGACAGACAGACATACACACATTCATGCATTCACACATGGACAAATCCAGACACACACACACACACACACACACACACACACACACACACACACACACACACACACACACACACACACACACACATATATATATATATATATATATATATATATATATAGAGATAGATATATATATATATATATATATATATATATATATATATATATATATACATGTGTGCATACACACACACACACACACACACACACACACACACACACACATGAAGAGACATTTTATATATATATATATATATATATATATATATATATATATATATATATATATATATATATATGCATACACATACGTACATACAAACACACACACACACACACACACACACACACACACACACACACACATGAAGAGACATATACTCCCTTCAGCCAAACCCGCACATATACAAACATACATGCTGAAACATATATATACATATACATACACACACGCAGACACGCAGACACACATCCTCATTGTCTTCCAGTGCAATACACCTATACTAGCTTCCACCTAGTATTAAAACAACCAAATGTAACTTGCTTTTGCTTGTAGCATTAATGTAAATTGTATTTTTTGGGAGATCTTTTTGTACTTGCACTGTCTGACTCTTTCCGGATATACGAACATATAATTACTGTTAAGACATTGGCAGACTTCTCTATTCTGTGCGCAAGTTGTCACTAGCCATTTGTAGCTTTGTCCACCCATTTAATTTGTATCTGTATTCTGTCTGTGTTATGCTAATTTAAATCTTTTGAACAGAATTTCATAGTGTTCTCTAGTAACCTGTTTGATATTGCCACCACCATTCTTTCAGTGAAAACATATATCACTGCATCCATGATAAATATATGAGAGCTTCTGAGTGCAACATTAAATCCTTAAGGATTTTTGCAGCTGTTGTAGTATTCACCAACTTTTCACTTGTTTTATCTATTTTTATTATACATTGCATAAGTTGCAATGCTTTTACTTGTGATACTGAAAATAACAAACTATAAAAGCGATGTTTCCATGTTGCCATTTTCTCCCCTATTAAAATAATTATACCAAGTAAGAGAGGGCAAAGGTGAGACAGCTCTCCCCCTGTGATCACCCACCAAATAATGAGAACTACTCACAGGAGTTATGTCTGCCAGCATCAGTAACAAATATATGTTATTATTGTAACAGAATACCTTTGCAACTTTATTAAATTATTTGTTACTTTTATTTGGACTTGGATGAAAGATTGTAAGTACAAATAAGTGTGGTAAGCATGTCTATATTGAAAATTAGAAAGTAAATCTCTCACCGCTTCTGAAGGGGGGATATCAAAGTAATGATGATTTGTTTCATCTGTTCTCTTAAGGTAATGACATCAGCAAAAATGTCTTTCAGTCAAGACAAATGAATTTTACCCTCTCGGTTCTCAGTGTTACTGTACAAATAGAAGTTGTAATATACAAACTTGTCACGCTTCCTCTTTAAGTTATTTATGTTCAGATGGGCATATTCAATTTGCAGTGGATGTCACAGCAAGAATGCTTTCACTGCACAGATGGGGATATATACAAATAGATTCATTTCACTTGAGATGAAATGTTTCAATTAAAGAACATAGGTATGCTGTCTCATGCTACACATACTGTACATGATAGGTAAATAAACAGGTGCACAGGGCTGGCAGCAGCTATGTTCTAGTACTATGATTTGTAGCTTGCCCCTTTACCAGAAGCTTTCAAACATCAAATGTACTAACAGCAGCCTACCAAAGGTTTAGGATAATGTCTAAGGTTAGGAGAAGGATGATATCACTTTGTTAAACTGCCTATATAACACGTTATGCAGCACATTTCCCATTCACTTCAGTGGAACTCAGCCTTACATTAGGCACCTCATCTGGTACTAAGATGTTTTGTAATGAAATATCTGTATTAGGTACATTCTTGTAAGGAACAAATGTAACATGTGGAGGTAACTGCTAGCAAAAGCACTGACTAAGAATACATGACAATATAAAACTACTACAGCTGTGAAGAAAATGTCACATTGTGCTGCATTGAGATAAACCTTACAGAACAAACATTGCTGATATTGCTGGCAAATTGTGTGTTTTCATTCATATTTCTACAGAAAGTCAGATTAAAACAATGAAATACATTACTGAATTTTATGAAGATCTCTATTTGAGCTGTATAGGCGTGTTTTCATTCGCAATTATTCCATAAGAGGGACCTGCACATGTCAAGGTTTGAACAGATTTTAGTTAGGAAATAGCACTTGTATTGTTTTTAAAGGACAGAAAATCAGGGGACTGCCATCACTTGACTTTGAAGTAGTACAGGGCATGTTCATTTATCTGCATAGGCAACAGTGAACATGCAGTTCCATTGAGATATATATTGTATAGATGGAAACAACTCTTTCCCCTCAGGTATGACACCTCCAGAATGTGTATGTATTACTTTAACCATGAGAGGTATGTCTGGGGTTTCTTTTCCCACATCTCCGACCATACAAACACACACAGAAAATGCTTAATTTTATCAATTTATGAAATTAGTATTCCATCAAGTAATGCTGATTTTGAGTACTTGAGGAACAGCTCAAAGGTCAGCTGCTTAATATCTGGTAGTTGTTTAAAATGCAAGTTGACCAAATGAGGTAATCACCCTCTGTGCCTTCCCTTACCCTGGAGCACCATCCTCGGAGCTGAATAATATCAAGTTGAAGAGTGCAAAGTGTTTTTTTTTTTCTTTTTCTTTGTTTTTTATTATTAGTCTAGTATTCAATAAAATTGTTCTTGATTCTGTGCCATGGAATCTTAAAGCTATTAAGTTCATTATAGTGTTTTGACCTGTGATATCATATCTGCTGTGCAAATACAACATCAAATCAAAGTGGCAAGCTATAGCTAGAACATAGAAAATAAGTGGATTTTCACAGGCAAGAGATAAATACAGTGAGCACCATAAGCAATACTTTTTCATCTGATATATATATATATATATATATATATATATATATATATATATATATATATATATATATATATATAAAATAAGTTTATAATGAAAAATTGTATTTAGTTTGATCAAAGCACAAATCATTAAATAAACTTATTGGCAATTACTATTAATTTTAAATAAAATCAACAAAAAAGTAATTGCAAATGTGAAACAGTCAGTTATATTTGTGATTACAAAAAGAAAAACAAAAAAAGCTTTTACATGGGGAGCTTCCCAACTACCCCTATCCCTACGGGGGGAACTCTGACCCCAGATCTCTGGAATTAAAATAGACTAACTCCTGGGTCACACAGTGAAGAAAAGGGAAAAGCCTTGGCATTATGTAACAGACAGTACAATGAATTTTGACCATTACACAATTCAAACAACTGTGGTACCGATGAAAAACACAAGCATTTCAGCACGGAATAAAAGGCACACAGCAGTAAATCTATAGCACTTGTATATTTCTATATATATATATATATATATATATATATATATATATATATATGTTACATAGATATATGTGTGTTTGTTTGTGGTCTACATAATATCCTAACTCCATCACAAATCTGTTTCATTTGGAATATAAGTTAAAAATAGTCTTTAATGCCACTGCAGCTGCTCATTAGAGCAGTGTCTAACTAATATGCCACTGCTGTAAAACATCAGAGCTATGAGACAGATTTTGTACTTTTGTCAGTAGTATTATCATTGGTCTGAATAGAGACAAGGCACTACCTTCTGACCACAGGGAGCCATTTTAATCATAGACATGTTTCCAAAATGTATCTGACAAGTTTTGATACCCTAGGATTATTTTAAGGGGTATATGTATGCTTGGGCATAGGTGGTTAAGCATTTACATGCTGCCTTTGTCTAACAGAGACATAGGTGCCAGATTAGGTGTACACTTCCGACTCCTCATCCACTGGTCCACATTACACTTGAATCAGGTTAGGGAAGACTTGTGTTTCATATGGATGGGAAACCTATTTCAGAGAAGGAGTGGTCTTTGAGACAAATAATAGTCTCTCCAATATGTCCTATTTATTAGAACCCTAGATTGGGTAATTCTGATGCTATTTGTGTGCAACAGGTCCATCAAACTGGGATCAGAAGACTCTTAGTAGGGAAGACATAAATCGCCTCTCTGCAGTCTGTAGGAGACTGTGAGGGGCTCCATGTAAAACATGTTGTTTACACTCTGTGTTATTTTTGTCAGGAACCTCTGTGGACACTCCAGTTGTTGAATATGCCTGGTCAGGTACATACCAGGGGGAGGGGGAGCATTGTGCACATTTATAGGTCTGATGAAGGCTGTGTACACCAGAACAATGACATCCTTGGACCTAGATGCCATACCCGTGGTCATAAGTTTCTCAACATAGAATGATTACTTTACTACTTTATAACTGGTGAGGTGCCACAGGGATCAGTTCTCTTCCTTATCCTGTCTAGCATTTACTTTGCAGACAGTCAAGACAATATCCCAGAAGTATGGTTGGTCAAGTTTGCTAATGACTGCAAAGTGGACACTACTATCCTGTCACCCACTGATACAAAACAGATCCAGCAAGGGTTGGAATATGCACATACATGATCTATCAAAAACGGTCTCAAACTAAATAAAAAAAATTCCGCATAGTAGCATTTGGCAGGAAAGTTGCTCTCACTAAATATGTTATGATCGTTACTCCTCTTCAGACAGATGCAGTCATAACAGACTGGGGTAGTTACGTGGATAACTCCCTCTCATTAGATTATCATGTTTCCACCTCAGTCAGAAAATTCTTCTGTCTGGCACAGGTGATTTCCAAAGGAATATCTTCAAGATCCAAAGAAGTTACCCTATCCCTTTACTCGTCCCTTATCAGACCCATCACTGAACACAATGATCCTTTGGTATGTACAAATCCACACATATTGTTCAATTGGAAAAGTCCCAGATATTAATATCCAATAAAATTAAAGGTCTTAAACCTTTCAAATACCCTGATAGATAAGCACAACTCTCTTTATACTCAATAGCCTACAGGTTGCTGCGAGCTGACCTGTGTCTTGCTTTTTATGCCATGAAAGACCCAGTCTTATTTGATCTCCTATTTATTTGCAAAACTAGTGGCCCTACAAAAACGCTTACTAGGAGCCTTGTTTTACTCCAACAAATAAACAAGACTCACTGGAGAGATATGTTCCTAACTCAGCATATTCCTAGCATATGGAGTAAGATACCATTACAGGTCAAAGTACTGTTTTGGCTGCATTTAAGGCTAGTCTTGATGACTGATAGGTAGACAAAAATTTGCACCGTGGTTATCATGTACAACCTTGTTGAATTTGGGATGTGATTACTGTTAAGTGCTTCAAAAGGGTCTGCTTAAAGGTGCATATGTCTAGGTATCTTATGATCCCAGTGATCAGTTGCCTACATCCCTCTCAACTGTCCAGATTTTCACAAAATCTCCAGATTTATGCCTCATATTTTGGGACTATTCCTCATAAAATTTTTGGTTTTCTGGCAAATCATTCAAGACTGACGTCAGAAAATGATGGCAGATATTTGAGGTTAGACTTCATACCCTTCAGAAAATGAAAAACCTGTTATTCTGTTAACTTTCTAAGTTTATAAGTGAAATATTTAAAAATCATCCCTATTTTTGGGCCTTTGTACCGCCATTATTTTTTACTTTTTCTAGATTTCTTGCTCTAAGAGGTTGAGCAGTATGCTAGTCTAGTATGTTCCTAAGTTCCTAACTCTGCTGGTGACTGGCTTTTCTGTAGGGGTAGGCTCCATTATCCTAACTTCTTGGGTTCTATCATTGAGCCAGTTAGCTATCCAGTCAGTGACACAGGGGTTTGTACATAATTTTGTAAGTTGGTCTACAATGCCTGAGTGGGGTATTATGTCAAATGCTTTGGCCAGGACAAGGTAGGCAGCATGCACCATTTTGTCCTCATCTATTGCTTTGGTGACCTTCTCAGAGAAATCCACCAGGTTGAGTAGGTATGACCTCCCCTTGATAAAAGCAGACTGGGTTGGATCCAGTGTCTGAAGGCTTCCAATATCATTGTTTAGCATTTTCATGGTAATTCCTTCCATGGCTTTGCTTCTGAGACTAGGCAAACTTATGGGATTGTAGTTACCAACATCCATAGATCCCATAAGTCTGTCTAGTCTCAGAAGCTATACAATAGAAGGAGGAAACTAGTACAGAAAAGAGTAAAATCCCAAGAAGGGAAGACATCCCTGATCAGTATCAACAAGAAAATATGATCCCTCATAAAATCATCCAAGGCGAGCTTAGAAAGAAAAATTGCCAAGGACTCCAAAGATAACCACAAGGCATTCTTTGGCTATGTCAGGAATCTAAGTGGTAATGCTCAGATCTGCTCAGAGTTAGTGCAGAATGGCACAAAATACACTGAACCGACTGATATCACCAACATCCTGGCAGACAGGTTCAGTGCAAACTTCACCCCCCTCTCACCCCCAAAAGGGCCCATAACTATACCAGCAGAATGTAGAGCCCCTGAAATTACAGACACTCAGATTAAAGCAGCCCTCTCCAAAGTCAAAAACACAGCATCAATGGAACCGGACGGTGTCCCAGGCTGAGTCCTACACAAGCTCAAAGATGAACTAACCCCTCACCTAAACACACTGTTCAAACTCAGCCTCTCCACAGGCTATGTACCAATAGAGTGGTGCACAGCAATGGTTATTCCACTCCACAAAGGTGGAGTCACAACAGACCCCGGGAACTATCGCCCTATAAGCCTGACTAGCTTGCAAGGCTATGGAGCGCATCATCATAGAACTTATTAACAGAGACATTGGGAACCTCCAAACACTGGACCCTACCCAGTTCGGCTTTGTTAAGGGCAGATCATGCCTCCTAAACCTGGTGGACATCTTTTAGACAGTTACCAAGGCTATAGACAAGGGAAAGGTGGTACACACAGCCTACCTAGACCTCGCAAAGGCCTTCAACACCATTCCCCATTCTGGTATTATAGACAAGCTCACCAGCCTGAACATAAACCCCTACGTCACAAGATGGGTTGCCAACTGGCTCACGGACAGAACCCACATGATGAGAGTTTCGGGAGCTAGGTCCATCTCTAAAACAGTTACAAGTGGCATTCCCCAGGGCTCAGTCCTAGGACCCTTCCTGTTTGGCATATACTTCTCAGAGGTACAGGCAAGCACAGGAGGACTATGGCTGACCAAGTTTGCAGACAACTGCAAACTCGGGGCTATAATTGACTCTCCAGCTGACACAGACATCCTCCAAAAGGGTCTCACTGAGACGGATACCTGGTGCCAAAATCATGGCCTCAAGCTAAATGCCAAAAAGTGCATAGTCATCCCCTTTGGAAAAAACAAAGTACCCACAAACTACCACATATGTGGTAGTCCTCTAAATACGGAAGACGTAATAAGGGATCTGGGGACCCAGGTAGATAGTAATCTCTCCTTTGATAATTACATTGCCAAAGTGGTTAGAAAATCCTTCTATGTGGCCCACCTAATCACAAAAGGGTTTGCATCCAGATCAAAAGAGGTCATTGTGCCCCTCTACTCATCACTCATCAGACCCATCATAGAGTACAATGCCCCATTTGGGATGTACCTTACAAGACACCTGCAACAGCTGGAAAGACCACAGAAGTATCTCACCAAGAAGATCACTGGCCTCAAACAGATGCCTTATGCAGCTCTACTGAAGAAACTCCATCTATGCTCGGTTGCATACCACCTACTCAGAGGTGATTTCTGCCTGACATACAAGGCCATGTCCAACCCAGAATCGATGGACATGCTCCACCTAAAGAAAACCATATCCCCTCAAGCCACACGCTCTAGGGATCTAAACATCACCACAACAATAAATAGGACATGCTGGAGGGATAGATTCCTGTCCCAGAGACTTCCCATGCTTTGGAACAAGATTCCAATCTACATTAGGCAAAGCTCCTCACAAACACTCTTCAAGAGAAACCTTGATGAGTGGATGGGAAACAGAAAGTTTACCCTGGGGATCACTTCAGTGACTCTGCTGGACAGAGGCACAGGGAACTAATCTAAGGGGGTGCCAAAAGCCAACACATTCTGGCTAGGCTTATAAATTCCTTCAGGCAGATAGCCGAGTACCTACCTATGAACCTATGAACCTATGACCCAACCTTGTGCAGAGGGATGACTGTTGCAGTTCTCCATTCACTTGGCATGAAGCCTGTCGGGAGGCTATGGTTAACCAGTGGTTCTAGTGGTCCTGATAGGTCTGTTTCATGCTATTAATTTGGTATACTGGGATATTATTGGGGCCCATTGATGTGTTCTTAGCCTTGGAGAGTACATTGAGGACTTGTTCCCTAGTAATAGTAAGGAGAGTTATGGTTGAGTGTATTTTCTAAGGGTGTCACGAAAGGGAATGAAATTGAAAATAAAGTTGTTGGCCTGTAGACTCACTATATCTTCCAGCTCAGTATAGGTGGCTCCATTTACAATTAGTTTGGCAAATTGTTGTGTATTGCCTATGAGGTTGTATACATATCTGAAGAATGCCTTGTGATTACTGCTTTGGCAGACTTAATTACCTCCCTGAGTTGCTTGTTTAGATTATTGAGGGAGGTTTTAATTTTGCTAGGCATTACACTTTCCTAGTTTTTCCACAATTTTCTTCATTTTGTTTTACAACCTACTGATTCTGGGATTGCACCAGGGTGGCTTGTTTATGAGTTTATCCTTTTTTATACAGCAGACATAGACATAAGCAGACTAAGACAGGTCATACACAGTATAACTGTTTCTCATCAGCTTTATTATTTTGAGTTGCTAGATGTCTTTCAAATTCAACTTGCCATAGTAAACAAATCACTCTTTCATGGTATGTAGCATTTGTCAATTTACAGAACAGAAATCACAACACTGTACACTGTGAATGTTCAGGGTAGAAATCCACCCCATACCTCCATGTGGATGGCTTCACCCTACCCCCACACTCTTCTGGACTTGCATATATCAATTCCAGGATTGCACAGCCATGGATAGCAGTGAATTTAACCATTCCCTTTTCTCCGGGTATGTGTGATTTCTGAGTGAATTCAAATGCCATAGTCTGCAGACACCTCAGTATTCACTATTCTGGGAACTGCACGTTGGAACAAATTTTAAGTGAGCTATGTAGACCCATCATTTTTAGTCACTGTAGTGTATGCACGGTAAAGGAAGTAGTGAAGTTTTCATGCAGCTACTATAGATCTCAACAAAGGCATTGACACAGGTCAAAATGGTGGCAGAGCATAATTGCCAGTTTGAAAACGGCTGTCAGACAGGCTTTTGAGTGTTACTGCTATATGTCACAATGGGACTAGAGTACTGCATCATAGTGTCTGAGAGTAACATGGCTGACAGACAGATAAACATATGTGGCAGTGATTTTGGTTATGGTGATACTGCTGAGCAGTGGCACAGACCTGAGACAGGTGGCATGATACCTCATTACTGACATGGCCACATATCTGATTTATTTGTTAATGTATTTATTTTATGTTTGATAATAATCTGGAAAATACATTAATCCAAAAAGAATCCATTTTAACCAGTACCCAAGCAATAAAAAAGGCCTACAAAACAAAACGAAGTGCACAGAATCAGACAAATAAAGTTGAAACATAGGAAAAAAAATACAGAAGTTACAGCAGTAACTAAAAATGAGAAATATAAACAGCTGCAACCCACCCAATGGTATAGAATGATATTATGGCAATACACTGTCAAAAGCTGCTCTGCCCTTCTCAAAAATACAACCTGACAAAAAGTATGGTTTCATATTAGTACAAGATGGGGGATTCCAGCTCATTGATAGTATTTCTGCACATCAGAACTGTATATAGATCACTTAATGCTGTCATCATGCAGTAACACAGTTCTCAGACAGATGCCCTCTTTTTCAGAGGCAGTGATTTAGAGCAGACTGCTGTCAGAACACTACGTATAACAAAACGTGAGTACCACATATTTTCCACATGGATATATCACTTTGTCATCAATGACTTTACCACTGGACAGAACAGGCCTACAGCACTACATGCTATCAGGCAATATGACAAGATACAGGCACACAATACTTCATCAGTGCAGTTCTCAAAGGACATAAAGGCACCAGAACGCAGTTGTTAGACAGCTATCTGCCTTTTATCTCTGGCACTGTAAGTCTGAGCATTGCACCATCCCAGGAGAGCTCTGTAACTGATATATGCTCTCTCCCTCATTAAATGTACTGATATACATCAGAACTACGCCATAACAATTTATTACCATAAACTAGCAATTTGACCATCATTGCTGTCTCTTTTAAGATTCAGAAAAGCTACTGCTCTGCATGCCATACTGCGATTTTTTACAGTTGCTTTGTAAAATTGTCCTCTGTTCATCACAAAAGTACTTTGATATTTTATGTAGGATTATCACAAAACAATATTACAGAATACTTACATTAAAACTGTTGAGCAGTTACAAACATGAATCATTTTTTAATAATGCAGTTGTCTTTGTTAGCATGAAGTCATCTCTGATGTCATTCCTTCATAGAAGCAAAGGCATTTAATGTAATTTCTAACTGCTAGGAAACAACATTTTATGCATTATATTAAGTGCTATCACCTCCATCCTCCTTGTACAAACATTTATTTCAGTTTGTGTGTTTATTAACCAACTAGTCATTATTAAAATTGTCAGTGTCTTAGACTGTGTAATATGCTTAGTGGTCAGAACTAGAATGTTATGTGAACTAGTTCATCCAGGAATTTACGTCATTGTCATCAAGTACAAATACACAAATAAATAATAACTAAATACTGTCCCTGAGCATGGGCATCATCAGGATGAAATGTATTCCTTTTGATGAAAATTTAAGACTGAAGTTCTCTTGCCTATCCCAGATAGTTGTCAGGGCCAATGTTAATTTCAGTACATTTCAGGAAGATGTGAAATTTCTCAATGAGCTTTCAAAATTCTTCATTAATGAGGCATGTATTATAATTTGACTATTGCATTTTTAAATTTTTAAATGACCCTGCTAAAAAAAATCTGATGGTCAAACTGGATGTGTGATTGAGCAGTTAATGGATTTGTATATATGCGTATATTATCCTAAATGCAAATTTTATGCTACATTTTGTAAATCTGTTCTCATGATGAGAATACACTATAACTTCCATCACTTTCTTCACATCTAGAACTGACATAGCTTCACAAATATGCATACTAGCTCAGAAACTGACTTTGGTACAAATGAAACATATTGGGCCAGATTCCAAAAGGGTTGTTCCTAGTATAAGTAACTTACTTTAGTGTAATGTCTAGCTATAAACAGGCTTACACCAGGGATCAGATTCTAAAAACTTGATCTCAGTGTAAGTGAATTTACTCCAATGTAATAACATAAGAGTTAAGTCACTTACGCTGAGAGCATGTCTTTTGGAATCAGGACCATTATTTTCATTTGCCAGTACATTAAATTTATAAACATTGAACATTAAATATATTCTGCAGATTTGTCTTGCACAAAATACATTTTTTCTATCTTTGTTTTGGATATATGATTAAAATTTGGTATGCTGGACTTAAGTGTTATGGTGTGTGTGCATTTGGCATGTACATGCATGCACACGAGTGTGTGTGTGTGTGTGTGTGTGTGTGTGTGTGTGTGTGTGTGTGTGTGTGTGTGTGTGTGTGTGTGTATTAAAATACTATATTCAGTCAGCAAATGCAACTGAAAGCTTGGAGACACCAGCTATAATGCTAAGCAGAGTCTATGCTTTCAGAAAATATAATAAATGATAAAAACATAGCCAATCGGTAAGGAACAAGGCATGCATGCATAATTACATAAATATGACACATATATTACCATATGTCCAAGAAAATTGTGAGTTATGATCTATTTGGTATATATTTCTCGGGTCTATATTGAAACATCGAATGCTGAAAACAGCAAACAATGTTTCATCTACACATTTTCAGCGAAAGCTGAAAATGTCGAAACCACAGAACAGCGATTTCTTTCCTAGGGAAAGAAATCGTTCCAACCAAGAAAAAAAAAACATTAAACACTTCCACACACATACACATGTACCCTAACCCTAATTGTACCCCCCCAAAAAACAGTAAACAACTGAATACACATATGCACTTAACCCAACCATACATCTAACGGGAAAATAAAAGTAAACATTTTAAAACATATGCACTTACCTTAACCCGCACCCTAACCCTAAGGTCAGTAACTCTTGCACATTTACGTAAACAGTTCCAAACACATACACACTTACCTTAGCCCTAATTCTACCCCCCTAAACAAAAGTAAACAGCTGAAAACACATACACACGTAACTCAACCATACATCTAACGCAAAAAAAAAAAAAACAGTAAACACTTTCATACATATGCACTTACCTTAACCCGCACCCTAACCTTAAGGTCAGTAACTGTTGCACATTCATGCTTAGGAGCTATACCGGGCAAGGTGCCACACTACAGTGCTGAACATGGCAAAACAATGAAGAGGTCAAGTGACTTCTTTCCCAGGGAAAGAATTCTCTGAACAGCCGCTTTGCTGTTTTACCTGTTCGCTCTTTATGTGTCGACGAAAACTCGTTCGACAAAATGCATTTTCGCCTTTCTAATAGGAACCCATATTTCTCAGACCTTCGGGCCAGTACTTTTGAGCTATGGTTAACTATGTTTACAGATGACTGGAAACTGGGTTTTGTTATCTGATCTTCAACTGACTAGCAATTGCTCCAACCAGGCTTAGATCATGTTAACAATTGGTGCAAGGACAATGGTCTCAAATTAAATGTAAAAAATGTAGCATGGTTCATTCTGGTAAACATAACATTTTCACTTACCATATAGGAGATACACCCCTTCAATCAGACACTGTTGTAAGGGATCTGGGTACTCTTGTTGATAATTCCTTATTGGTTAACTATCAAACATCCATAGCAGTTTGGAAAGCCTTTCATTTGCCCCATCTAATTTCCAAAGGCATCTCCAATAGATTTTGACAAGTTTTAAGTCCCCTTTATTCATATCTTATCAGACCCATTATTGACTATAATGCACCTTTTGTCATATATTTATTTAAACACATCACACAACTTGAGAGATCTCAGAAATTCATAACAGAAAAAAAAATCAGTGGCCTCAAAAAAAATCTTACTTATCAGCAGAGACTGGCAGCTTGCTTCTCTGTACTCAGTCCTTTACAGACACTTCCATGGAGATTTAGGTCTAGCGTTTTGTGCCATGAAAACTCCAACCCTATGTGAGCTCCTATTCCTTTGCAGAACTAATGGTGCATCAAATTCTCAGTTAAAGGAAGTAATGATTTATTGGCAGATAAATAAGACACTTTGGCATGATAGACTCATAATCCAACATATACCTCACCTCTGGAATAAACTTCCAGTGCATGTCAAGCAGAGCAGCACCCTTGACACTTACAAGGGAAACTTAGATAATTGAATGGGCAGCGTCAAACTCTCTCCCAGTCAGTCTTGCCTTGCCCTCCTTGAGGCAGAGAAAAATTTTGAATATTATTTCTTGGCTAAGCTTAAAATGATCTTTAAGCTGGTTGCCTAGTAATAACCTATGAACTTATAAAAAGGCAAGTGCAGACCACTGGCATGGTACGCTGTGCAATGTTATCATTATGAAAATCCATAGAAATCCTTAGTGTGGTTGCAATATGTGTAAATATATTTTAATAGTTTAGATTGCTAAAACATCCTTTACTGATTTTTGCAAAAAAAAAAAAAACATGCTAACAAAAGAGAAATATGCTTTCCAAGTACAAAGTAAATTTTGTGCATCGGAAATATGCTAACATAAGGCTTTCTTAAGACATGAGCATGTTATAACTTTTCATTCAAAGTACTGGAAATTAGAAGAGCTGTAAGTAAGTGTTCAATAAAATAAACACACAGAAATAACAAATGATTTTGCAATATGTATAAAAAGCACTCGAGAATTTCTTGTGAACTATTCCATTGAACATTGTTAAATAACGTATAAGGTGATTTTGCTCAGTGACTGAGTACAAATTTGCCATTTTTACATAACTGCAAAATGTAATTTACACATTTAATGGGACAATGTTACAAATACTGTGCTGACCATTGGGACAAATATACTGAAAACTAGCCAGGCTATGGGAAAATTTGTCATAACGTCCTTTAAAAACAGCTATTTGTACTGTACTAATACAGTATAGCTATTTGTACTGTATTAGTTATTTCATTTTGTTGTTCAGCTCCATCTAGTGAAAATGTGTGCATCAAAAATTGAGATAGTCCAACAATTATATGTGCACTTACAGAGGAGACTGCATTGGGAGTTGAGGTAGAAAAGATGGAAAGCAGCAGGTATTTATTTTTGGGACTACAGACAAAAAAGAAAGGAGGATATTTTTCCATGTATCAAAGATTGGTACACTGAGTACCCATCACCATTGGCTATAATGGAGAAAATGTAACCTTGTGTAAACACAGGTCCAAAACAGCAGTAATATAATTATGCAAGCAGGCATTATTTTCTAATTAATATCACTTTGACATATTTTTGTTGTTGTTAAGACAGATGGTAGTATATCATCCAGACAGATAGGTGGCTAAATAGAATGATAACTACTGAGAGAGACAGACAGATAAGAAGATAGAATAAATAGGCAGAGTTTTCCCGTCATACTCTGATGTCATTTTTATCAAGATGGGTAGACAGACAGTTAAGAAGGTAGACAGACAAGAAAACAGATACACAGCTAGAAGTGTAGATAGATAGATAGATAGATATATAGATAGATAGATAGATAGATAGATAGATAGATAGATAGATAGATAGATAGATAGATAGATAGATAATTAATTCCATTAGTAAGGGTGCTGCTATCCCTTCTCCCAGCACCAACTTTTTGGAGGACCACTAACTTCCTATACAAATGGAACAAAAAGGCCTCACATTCAGTCTCTACAGCTGTCATACTGACTGCAGATGTTAGCATACGCTCCCAGTGTAACATTCTGATAGCTCCACAGGTGAACTGGCACATCCAGTGTTTTGCATTATCTCCTCACTGCCATGATGAAGAAAGGGGGCGACAGAGCCATGGAACCCCTCTGCCCAGTGCCCTGGGCCTGTTTTTTTATAAAAGATGACTTGCTGTCTATAAAAGATAGAATGAAATCAGGCTATAGTTTACTTCCATACAAGCTGTATGCAAACTCTGTTTGTTTTTTTATTTTTTATTTATTTTTATATAATTTCGTGAAATTTAGGATTTTTTTTCCTTCTTCTTTTCATGGTGGTGTTGTTTTGAGAATTTACTTTCCTACTGGGAGAAATTTGTGGGTTCAAAAATATGTTTGCCCCAAAGCAAATTTGCTTGAAAATGAAGTCAGGGAGTTATATGGGCATCAAACCAACATCATGCATAGAAAACAAGCCATGAAAGAAATTAATTTATTATACACATGTGCAATGTTATCTTGTCTATTCAAGTAGATAAATACATAAAACAAGAATTTCAAAAGCAGAATGCTCAGTTGTATCCCATAATTGCAATGGTATTGCCTGATATGTAAAGTTTTTTTTTGTTTATTATGTCTGACCCATTTTAACTATTTTTAAGTACTAACCCAGGAGGATTTTATTCACTTACATGAGTTGCCAAAACTAACTCCATATATGCAGAAAGGTTGTGGGAATCATGATAAAGATAATACAATAAATTAATTTGTCACTGATTGCTTTAACCCCTAAGCCACAATGACAGCCAAATACAATATTAAATGTGTGTTTTTAAATTTAAAATAAGTTTTCTTTCATATTTTAATCAGAACTGCTTTCACAGTTAGTTTTTGACACTTCTTCAAAGTAAATTAGCTCCTTGCATGTATGTACTACTTATACAACTGTTTGCTTAATTCTCCAACTACATGAATAGTGCATATTTAATAAAAGACTAACTGGATTGTAATATAGAATATATACATGAAATACACAATACCTGCTAAGTGAGTATGCTGAACAGTACCGTATACATTTCAACATTGCAACTTGGTAACTAGTCTTGTAAAATCACAACATAGTAACTGCTGTTATTCTGTTGCTTAATATCCACTCTAAATGAGTAAACAAGCACTACATTTTGCACTTTGGTATTAAACTAAAATATGAGACAGCAGTCAGACACGTAAGTTAGAGCAGACCATGCTATGAAAATAATTTTATTAATATCATAATGGTATATCACCTGAGCATTTCAAGAACCATGGCTATGAGGTCCATGAGACAAAGACCAAAATGAACCTATCATAATGCTTTCTCAATGCAGCGATTGGATTTCTGCCAGTGATACTGGGATCTGGGATCACAGTAGGAATGCGTGGGCAGGGGAAGGTTAAACATCCTTTTTGTGATCTCTGTCCATGTTAATGGTAGAAGTTGGTCACTGATACTTTACTAGCCACAGTAATGGCTGCAAGCATCTCAAGAATCTCCATGCTCAGTTCCTAAAGGCAGATATGGACATCAGACGGCAATATGCTTTGTCACTACATTTCAGTACAACAGAAACAACATAAAATAGAAAGATGAAAGATTCCAGGCTGCCAATCCAACACCCCCTCCTTACCCTATGGAAGTCTTAGGATCATAGGATGTTGCTAGGCTAATGGCCTTGGGGCCCTTACATGCCTAGCAAAGAGATTATTCCCAAAAAAGAAACCTCAGTCAGCACCTGTCACCCCTGTCAATGAGGGCAAAGGTGGAACCCCTGGGACAAATTTGTGGTTTCCCATCCACTCATCAAGGCTGAGCTTGAAGAGGGTCAGCGAGGTACTCTGTTTGACATGTATGGGAAGTATATTCCAGAGATAGGGCAGCCTCTGGTAGACAAACCTGTCTCTCCAGCAGGTTTTGTTGATGTTGCATATTAGATTTAGGCCTATTGAGTGGGTAATGCGTGAGGATTTAGACTTACGGATATGGAGCACCTCTAGTAGGGCAGGGTCTGATATTGCCTTTTAGGCGAGACACAAATAACCTGTGAGCAATCTGAATGATACCAAGTAAAGTGATAGTGATTTCAGTCTGATCGCATAGGACAGGTGTTGGAGGCCATGGATTCTCTTTTTGAGGCATTTCTGTGGCCTTTCCAGATGGTGCAGGTGTTTGGAGACGTACATACCAAACGGGGCATTATACACAATAGGTCTAATGAGGGAGGAGTACAGAGAGGTAATAACCTCCTTTTTTCTAGATGCAATCCCTTTACTTATGCGATGAACCAAGGCTTTTCTGACCACTCTTGCCACATGATGGTCGAATGTGAGATTGTTGTCAACCTGAGCACCTAGGTCTCTCACCACAGGTTAAGTGCTTAGGGGTTTGCCGTTAATGTGGTAATCAGCAGGGGCTGTGTTTTTGCCAAATGTTATGATAATAAATTTTTTGCATTTAACTTAAGGCCATGACTTTGGCACCAGTTATTTGTAGCTGTGAGACCATCTTGCAGTATGTTAACATCATTTGGGGAGGCAAAGACAGCACCCAACTTACAGTAATCCACAAACTTGGTCAGCCACAGGCCCTTTGTCTTTGCCTGGACCACTGAGAAGTAGATGCCAAACAGTACGAGTCCCAGGACAGATCCCTGGGGTACACCACTAGTGACAGGTCTTCTGTTGGAGGTGATGGCACCTATTTTGACCTTGTGGGTCCTATCTGAGAGCCATTTGGCAACCCTTCTGATGAGATTGGGATTAAACACCAAGTTGTGTTAGCTTTTTGTTGATGCCCGAGTGGGGGATTGTGTCAAAGGCCTTGGCCAGGTCAAGATAAGCTGTATGTATGGACTTTCCCTTATCCAGGGCCTTGGTGACAGTCTCAAAGAAGTCAACTAGGTTCAATATGCAAGACCTACCCCTGACAAATCCGAACTGGGTGGGGTCAATGCTTGGAGATTCCCTATGTCTTTGTTTATGAGATCCATAATAATATGCTCCATGGCTTTACAGATCAGACATGTCAAGCTAATAGGATGATAGTTTCCCAGGTCAGTAGTGGCACAGCCTTTGTGCAAAGGGATGACAACGGCAGTTCTCCACTCTGCTGGAATGAAGCCTGTAATTAGGCCGTGGTTAAACAGGGTGTTCAATGGTGAAGCTAGTTCTTGCTGGAGATAAGGCAGAATACAGCCTGGGATACTATCAGGTCCCATGGAAGCTGTGTTCTTTGCCTTTGATAGGGCCTTTAACACTTGATCTATGGAGATGTGAGGTGTGGGACAAGTATCGGGGATGTTGACTGGGCCTTTGGGAGATGATAGGAGTGAAGTTTGCACTAAACCTATCAGCTAGCAGGTTGGCTAATTCAACAGGATCAGTATAAGTGATACCATTAAGTACTAATTCGGAACAAACTTGGACGTTGCCATGGTGGTTCCTAACATAACTGAAGAAGGACTTGTGATTTCTCTTTGTTTCGGATGTTATTTTTGACTCATAATTGGCTTTGGAGGTTTTCTCTAGTGATGTAATTTGCTTGTTGAGGCGGATGAGGGAGTTTTTCTGATTTGGAATTTTTTTCCTTTTTACCCTTGGACAACAGTTTCTTCCTTTTGTTGTAAAGCTTATTGATAGAGGATGCCCACCAGACAGGTTTGTGTTTCCTTGAGGAGCAGGTTTTAGTTCTTTTGGATATGGCTGAGTCCATGCAGTTGTACAGGTGTTTGAATACTGCACTGGCGTACTGTTCAACATAGTTGCCTGCATCCTCTGATGGGGGCAGTGGTGTGAAGCTGCAGATACCCTCCCTTACCATGAATGTTCCCTTTGCTTACACAGGAACAAAAGTAGTAGCCTTGTTTTTGGAGACAAGCCATAAAGATATTAAGGGATATTTATTTTTTATTTTTTTATTTTGTTTTATAAAATTATAGTAACATTACAAATTTTATATGGGTTGTTTGTAAAACATACTTTATTGATTTCATTGCATGTGAATGTAAATCCATCTACATATTTTTCACTTTTTTTTAATTTCTCCAAGTCTTTTGGGTTTCTAATACCATGATGGGATTGGACCCCATTCCTAAGTCAAAGTATGATTAAAGTTCATGAAATTAGTATTGTTTCAATCTTTAATGTTAGCCAGAAGTGTTTTTCACAGTAGCCACAATTTGCCGAGTAATGACTCCTTCTGCAATTCATACAGAGTTACATGTATTGCTAACATATCTAAGTACGACTGTAAATTATTTTTTGTAAAACAGTGTAAGAAACTTCTCTCTGTAGAAGATTTTCAATCCATATGTATCTAGTTAATCACTGTATATTAATCAGATCAGACAATGGTAGTAGAAGTAGCGAACTTAAACTCGTCTTAAATAAAAAAAAATAATAAAAAATATATAATTAAAAATATTGTACAGAATAAGTAAGTATTCGACATTAATCCAAGCAGGGTAGGCAGTTTATTTCCAGTCAAAAATTTTTATTAAGTACACAGACAAGCGATCCAAGTAAAACAAAAATAACAGAGTAATAGTTTCCTCACAAGCTTTCTAACTATACATACATATATATATATATATATATATATATATATATATATATATATATATATATATATATATATATACTTTTTATCAGGCAAGGGAGTGGTTTATTGTGCTGTAAAACAAAGTGTTATTGGTATACATGTTAAATTCACATCCCTTCCCCCATCAGTGTGACATTCAAACTGGTCCTGCCCTACTTAGTAGCTGTCATAATAATATAACCCTTATGTACTTTAAATAAAATTAATAATGATGTGGTACCTCTTATTTAACCAAATTATTAAGTAGATTATTAAGTCTGATTTTATACAAGACAATATACTACATGGCTGGAGATATATAAAAACCTTAGACCATTTGGCAATCAAAAATATATATATAAATATATACATATATATTTTGCATGTAAAAATTCCAGTGTAAAAATCATATTCTATTTTCATAACCTGTTGTTTAACAAAGATCGCTTTCATCCTTCTAGACTTCTTCAGGTCTGGGTACAAGAATCCTAAAAAACTATCTGCAAACATATTATTGTATAATTAGTTAGTATTATTATTATACATCATCTGTTTTGCTTTTGGACCCACTATACTTGTTTAGTGGGTTGTTTGAAACTTTAGGGATACCACGGAGATTGCTTGTAAATTCTTTTTTTTTTAAGACCTGTTGCTCCTACTACTACTGGAACTCTCTGGGTATCTTTCTTCCACATTGCCCTTGTTTTTGCCTGCAGATCCTGATATTTTATGACTTTGTGTCTCTCTGTACGTGAAACACTGTAGTAATTGGGTATAGCGATTTCAATGATCACCGCTACTTTTGTCTTTTTCTCATGGACTACAATATCTGTTTTTCTCGCATCTATTTTTTGAACTGTTGGTAATGACTGATCCCGTGTGATATAAACTTTATCATTTTCTATAATGCTTTGTGGCTCATGTTTCCAGTGCTTTTCACTTACTTCAATATTATAATGTTTGCACAATCCCCAATGCAACAGTTTTGCCACATTCAATATACAGTGCTTCTGCATTAGTATAGCACAACCAGCAACAAGATATGTGACTGTTTCCAATTCTCTTTTACAAAACCTACATTTGTCTGTTCTTCAACATGTTCAATGGAATTTGTAAACCAATGTTTACATAGTCCACTATCTTGGCCCACCAATATTAACCTATTGTCTTTTGGTTTAAATTCACCTTTCTTGACCATTCCCGCATTCAGTCCTGATCAAAATTAGGTTGTTGCAAGAGTTTTCTATATTTGCAACTATATTTATGCATTTTCCACATTTCTTTCCTTCTCATCTGGTCCTTCACCTTATGTTCTTTCTTTTGTTTTTGGCACATTCATTTGCTGCCTGATTTTTATCTACTTCTGGTTTGATATTCATTCCTGCTTGACGCCGATATGCTTCTGCTAAATTAAACAGAGAAGTCATCTTAGATTTATTCTCCTCATGTTTCAAACCTTTCACTACATTTGGGTCTTGTGAGGTCAGCAGATACAGTATATATGCAGTCCCACGATTGCAGATCTATACATTTAATCACTTTCAAGGAGGCCCATGCTTCCTTTAGAATGGGAATATATGATCTTGGTATACACTGATTTTTTTATAAATCATTTGGTGAACATGAAGCATCCTTCTTGTTTTCCTGTCCAACCTATCCAACACCTTTTGCAGCCAGTCAGTCACTCCAAAATTGTAAGTTAGGACAGGAGGAACAAATTGATTTAAAGCTCAGACTTTGTTCCTAGATGTCACTGCTGTTTTCAGTGTTAATTTAAGTCTTCTAAAATATTCCTTACTTAGTTTTTTTCACATATGTTCATGTTTTATTCTTAATCATTCATCAATTCCCAAATATTTATACACTCCTTCTTTCTGAATTTCTTTTATATCACACTTTTGTCCCAAAATTATATTTCTTGGTGCTGCAGCTTTCCTGCTTTAAAGGTTGATTTTGCACATTTATCAAGGCCAAATGGCATTATTATATCATCTGAAAAAAGTTTTGACCACTTGCAGTTGTGCTTTCAGTTCCGTATCTAATGAACTATACATTTTTCAATCGTTTAGAAAGAAGATGAGAAGTCTTTACACTTTGTTGTTTTCTGGGAGCCAAATTGTAGCCATGACCTAATCTGTCAAGCAGACAGCTTAATGGGTTAAGGCCAAGACAAAAGAGCAGCGGTGACAGAGAGTCACCCTGGAATATCCCCCTTTGAATTTTTATCCCTGGAATAATAATTTGTCCTTTATCATAACGTAACTGCAAAGTGGTTTGCCACTGTTTCATTGTCGCTGTAATTTAATCAATCAGTTTAGAGTGTACCTTATACATTTTAAGCACTCTTTTATCCATGAAATCAACTTTCCTCAACATCTTAAATTCATTATCCCCACCCAGAAAAATTTGAATAAAAGCAAACATATCACTCTGGCTATCGAACTCTACTTGTACTGTTATGAAAAACAGAGATAAGACTTGGAAAATATGGGAACAATCAAAACTCCCCACTAACTTGCTAAGGTATAAAGAATTTAGAAATCTAACAAAAAAAACTCATCAACAAAGACAAAAGAGATTTCTACTATAACTCCCCAACAACATTAAAAACTGATCCAAAAAAATCTGGAATGCTATAAACCAAATAATACATCCTGGCAACCTAACTACATCCAACCCATGTCCAGACAGGTCACCTGAAGAGACAGCCAATGCCTTCAACACCTATTTTATTGATTCTATATCCAAACTATTCAACCCCAGCCCCCATCCTTTGAGCACCAGTACTCCAAACGTCCCCCAAACTTCTTCAACTACTAACCCTGAAGATACCCCCCAAACTTCTTCAGCTACTAACTCTGAGAATACCTTCTTCCTTAAACCTGTTTCCACTACCTGTATCAAAACCATACTCTCTAAACTAAAACCATGCTCTGTATCTACTGATAATATCCCTTCATATTTTCTCCAGATAGCAGCCAACTCCCTTGCTCTGCTTGTATCTATCCTAATAAATCGCTCCATCTCTGAATTCTAAAATTCCATCAATCTGGAAACAATTCTACAGTCTTCCTATTCATAAAGGAGGTAACTCCTTAGACATCTCCAATTTCAGACCTATCGCTATCCTCTCCCCTCTTTCTAAAGTCCTGGAAAAATGTAAAAACAAGCAAGTTATGCAATATCTCATACAGGAAAAACTGCTCACTCCTACACAGCATGGTTTCCAACCTAAGCATAGTACCACCACAGCTCTACTATCTTTCAGCACCATTACTCTAGCTATAAATGATCATAAACTTATCTCTTATCTATTCCTTGATCTCTCTAAGGCTTTTAACACTGTCTCTCACTCTCTGCTACTTAACAAACTAACAGACCTTAACTTCTCTCCTAATACAGTTGCATGGATCTCTAGCAACCTCACTGACAGACTGCAATCAGTGAGATGGCACTCTGTACTATCTACTCCTCTTCCAGTAAGAATGGGCATCCCCCAAGGGTCCATTCTTGGACCACTACTCTTTAATATCTTCACCAACTTGCTCTATTCCTCTTGCCCTCAGTCTACCATTGTCCAATACGCGGATGACTCTACAGTCATTACTATTGCCAACTCACCCTCTGAACTCCTACCAGCTACCCAGTCATCCTTTAACTCAGTAGAGACATGGCTCTCAAATAACCAACTCATCCTCAACCCAAAAAATACAAAATTGTTACTCTTTCTTCCAAAAATTGTCAACCACATCAAATCGTCCTTCTCCATAATGTCCCTAAACAATATTTCTATTGAAGTTGAAACCAGCACAAAACTACTTGGCATTACCATTGATGATCAAATAAACTTTGATCTACATATAAATAATTGTATCAGAAAAACCCATCAGAAACTACACAGCCTATATAGAAATAAAAAATTCCTAACCGCTGAAGCCAGGATTACTCTTTCACATACTTACCTACTACTTTAATATTTTTCCCAAATACTCACAGATCTAAACTCCTCTCTACTTACCAAGCTAGAGTCAACTTATAACCAGATAGTAAGAGTCACAACTCAACAAACCTATAAATCCCACCACTGTCTATCTCTAAAATGCTTGAACTGCCGCACCTGCTTCTCCATTCACAGCTCCAAGTCGTACACTCCATTCTATATCAACCAGCTTTCTGTCCAGCTCTATCATCCCTCATCTCCCACTATTCCCCTACAAGAAATCTCCGAAGCTCATCCCAAGAACTATTAAAGGTCTACAAACCCAAGATAAAAATGGGGTGCAACACTTATAGCTACCACCCCTCTATTGCATGGAACAAACTCCCACTTGAAATCAGGACCCTCGCAAACCCTAAACAATTTAAGTCAGCCACCAAAGAATATTTTAAAAAGAATTGGATCTGCCACTGTACGCACCCTCCCTGACTACATCCATCTTAAATGGCAACCATCTATCCCCTTTACTCCTTACTCTCCTCCCCTATGTTAACCCTATCTCCTCTGCTCAGCTTACTATATTTCCATCCCCTCTAGCTACCTCTAAACTCTCTTCCTTATCTCCAAACCTGCAAATCCCTCTGGGGCTACTACCTCTGTTAATGTAAAACATAGTATAAATAACTTACTGACTATGCTATTTTTATGTAACTTCCCATGCTCCTGCTGTTATCTCCCTGTCTTTCAAGACCTTAAAACTTTTGTGACTACTAAATGTGCTTGATCATGTTGTTATCCCCTTTTGTCCTAAGACTTGTAAACTTTTTGTGACTACTGAATGTTTTTAATTTACCATGTTACTTTATATTATATTTAAATTGTTGAACTATTTTAAGCCATGTTACTCTATGTTTTGTTAAATTGTTGAACTATTTGTAGCTTTTCTCCCCAAGCCTCTGCTGAAAAAGGGCTTTAGCTCAGTCGGACATTCCCAGTCAACAAATGTAAAATAAAATAAATAAAAATACTGTCAAATGCTTTTTTTAGCCTATCCATGACATACTTAGATTCTTCCCCTTTTTACAGCTCTCCATTATGACTTTATTTAACAATAAATGATCCTTTCTTCCATATGACTTTCTTTTATTAGCCTTTTGTTCTGCTGCCATGATTGAGTTTCCTTCTAAAGGACTATAAACTCTGTCGGCAATCTGCATCAATTCCGGTGTATAATTTATACATTGTCGGAAGGCCAGTTATTGGTCTATAGTTTTTAAGATAGTTTGCAGGTTCACTCTTAACTAGAAACATTGTTTTTCCTGTTGTTAACCAAGCTGGTGTCTGTTCAGGATATGCATATAAATAGTTCTTACTCATGAGCAAATCTTCTTGCAAAGCTGTTAATACTTTAAGCCAGAAGTTAGGTACTGGATCTGGGACTGGGGTTTTCCATTTAGAAGCTTTTCTTAACTTTGTTTGAATCTCTCTGGCCGTTACTTCATCACATTTCATATCCTATACATTTTAATTTCTTATTCTTTCTTTTACTTCTTCTATCTCTTTAGCATCTCTGTTATATTCCACACGATCTTCATAGATATTTCTCCAAAATGTATCTATTTCTTTTTTTGGTGGTGTTTCAATTCATTTTGTCTTGTTTCCCAATTCCCTATAAATTTTTTTGAGTCATCAATAAATTGCGTATTTTGTACTTTTCCTTTATAGTTATCTACACATCTTCTAAGTTTTTCAGCCTGTGCTGATATTTTTAGTTTATTATGTGAGATAGTGCACGATAGATCTTGATCCGTTATAATACTGCGTTTTGCTTTTATCACTTCTATCTTTCTGAGTATTTTTGTTGATCTCTTCCATCTTCTATACTCTTCTAACAGTGACACTTCCTGTATTAATTGCTTTATAGTTTTCTCTATTCAATACGTCCATGATAGCATTTGATTTCTTCCCTTCCTTCCCCTTACTGCCCTGTGTTCTTGTGGTAAGACTTTTATCTGTTATTAATTTAGCTGCACTGTAATACATCCTATTTACTTCTGTTATATTGCATGAACCTATATGGACAGTCCTAATTACTGTGTTCATTTGTTTTATCAAACTTGTACTTTTTTTGGTTTTATTGACCTTCTGTAGTCTATTTCTTTCCTTGATCTTAATATGTCTGTCCATCTCTATTAAATCAAGCAACTCTTCTCTTAGATCATTTTCTTCTAAACTGAGGGCACATTCTTTGTTCTCCATTTCCTGTGGGAATTCTATAGAAAGTTCCAGAGCATCTTCCTGTGCCATGTTCTCTTCAGTTTCATCCTGTGTCATCTGTTGCTCTTTTATATGGGAAGTCACTGCCCTATCACTGCACAACATTGACTGCACCAGATTGGCCACAGTTTCCTGTTTCTTCCCTTGCTGTCCAACTACAACTGAACTTTTGTACTGATTTCCTATGGAAGGATCCATAGTATCCTCATATGGCAACTGATCAGATGTTTCCTGCTCCACTGGTTTCTCCTTAATTTGGGTGTCCATTGCTCTATCCTGCTGTGATGTTATCTGAGTTAAATTTTCTACATTAAATCCTTTACTTCGCAGGTAATCCAAAACCACAGTTTCTGTTTCTTTATATTCATTACTAATCTTATTTTCTACTTTTCCTCTTTGTTTTCTTATTTTTTGTATTGTAGAATTTTCCATGTCAAAATGCCTTTGCCTGTATTTCTGTTCAAATATCTTAGGTGCTGCTCTTTTTGTATTTATTAGTTTTTGCTTTCTCCAGTGCATAAATATTGCACTATATTACATTTCTTTTTTCCCATGTCCATATTTCTTCTTCAGATGTCTACTGCTCCTCCTGTTTCTCCTTACTTTGGAGACTCATTGTTCCATTATGCTGGGATATAACCTGTGTTAGACTTTCTACACTAAATCATTCACTTTGCAAGTATTCCATAACTTCAGCTTCTATTTTTTAACTTCTATTTGATTAATTTTCTGTTCTATGTTCCCTCCTTGTGATCTTATTTTTTTATTGTGAAATTTTCCATATCTGGATGCCTTTGCCTGTATTTCTCTTTGAATATCTTTGGGGCTGCCTTCTTTATATTGATTAACTTGGCTTTCTCCTTTACATAAATATTGTACCATATCAGTTCTCTTTTTCTTTCACATATCCATATTTCTTCTTTATACATTTCAAAAGTCTCTAGATTTTGTTCTTTATATTTTCACACTTCCTCAATTGCTTATTTTTCCAAACGGCCCAAGGTTTCTTGCTCTATATAGTGTTTTTCAAGGATCTCTTTTATTAATGAACACAAATTTCCATTTGAAGCTTCTGACAGTTTTTCTTGTGGAAGTATTTTTCCTTCCTCTAATTTCTTTCTTAATCTTTCTATATATCTTCTGTCTGAAAATTCTGGGCTTCTTGCATAATAGTAATGATACATAATTTCTTTCTTATCCTAAATAGCCCACTCTATCATCTGTATGGCTCTTTTCTAGCCTATCAGTTTGATTTTTATGGACTGCTACTTCTTTCTACAATGGGGGGGGGAGCATCCTCCCCCTGGGCCTGGCCTAGCCCCTTTGTAGGAATGTTTTCATGTGTTGAAGAATCTACACTGTCTTTTTTTTTAAGTCCTGGCACCAGTGCGCCTACCAGGATTGGACACTTCACCTCCCCTTTACTCCTCACACTATACTGACTCAAACCCTCTTTACATCTCCCCTCTACCCCTTATAACTCACTCTGTATTCTTTTTATTCAGGTAAATAAAGCTACCTGAGCAGCCCTGGCACCCTCTGGCCCACTCTAGCTGGATTTTCACCTACAGTCAAGTACCTCCAGCATGCATCCCTCTCAAGTGAATACCATCTAAGTATGTACAATTCATCTGTAAAGGATACCTGCTACCATTAATCCTTGAGTACTCCTCTGGTGGCTCCTTCTCACCTGCAGACTGCACCCTGTAGCTATTTTCTCTCTTACACTTGTCTAGTTATCCCTTTTTCTTCCAGGCTCCCTCCAATCTACTCTACTCCTCTCTAACTTATACCTCTTATCTGAATTGCTCCTACCCCCTACCAAACCCTCTTTCCTTGTCTGCTACTCTCTATCTAGGTTAACAGTTTTATCAGTCCTGTACAGCCTTTCTAGCTATTCTCTCCTACTGTTTTCAGTACGTCTGCCTCAACTTCTAGAGTCCTACTGACCTAAACACTGCCCAGCCACCTCTGCTCTTCCTAGAACTCCCTGCTTTTCCAGCACACATCTCTGTCCTTTTAACCAGATTCTCTGATTGTTTTCTGAGTCCTTCCTTGTGGGTGTAGCCCCGCTCCATTCTCCCTTGCTACTCTCAGGCTCACTTCACTACCCTAACCTACCCCATTCCCACTCACCCCATTACATTTACCTTGATACCTAACTATCCCTCCCATTCCTGTCCTACTATCCACTACAGCTCCACTTCCTGCCAATTACCACTCCCACCTCACCAATCTGTCAATCTTGTTAACATCACTTCATACACACCACCTACTCTCCCAACCCAACCATTTTCTACTCTATCTTCTACACTACTTCTTTTTCTCTCTATCATCACCTCTTACCACTCCAACCTGTATGACCCACTCCAATGCTCTCTAACTTCTCACTCATACAACATACCTCCAATTACTTCCTCTTTTACATCTCCCCAGATCTCTTCACTACCTCTACCTCACGTCTATTCAAACCACCATTATTACAGGTTATTAAACCTTCCCCTAAAGCTAAGTCAAAGCTACACAAACTCTATCTATTGTTTACTACTCTCACTCCTATATCTGAACAACTACTCTTCTCTGGTGATGTTCATCCAAACCCCAGCCCAAATTCAACTCACCCCACCCTTACTCTCCCCACAACCACCTCCACAACTACCCCTACACTGCCCTCATCTTACACCTCATACAATCATCAGTCTCAGCCACAACAATCATTTCCAGCTAAAGACTTAACCATTTACTCTCTGAATATTTAAAGCCTAACAAATAAGGTTACTGAGCTGCACTCATGGATTGCTCTCAATACCCCAGACATTCTTTCCCCATCAGAAACCTGGCTTAAACCACATATCTCAGACAGTGAAATACTTCCACGTGGCTATAACATCTTCAGATCTGACAGACCTGTAATAAAAAGGGGTGGTGTAGCCATCCTCTAATCTAACAACCTTGACATCTCACCATACCCCTCCTCTATTCCTGACTTCCTCCCAGCTGAACTCATCATCCTCAACTGCCATCCGAATCCACACAAAAAAACTTGCTATAGCTTCCATCTATCTACCTCCTGGCAACAATCTGCCCATTCTAGAAAACATCCTATCCTGGTTCTCCCACAATATACCATATGAGACACTTATCCTTGGTGATGTCAACATAGACTGGTCCAAACTCTCTACTCACTCTCCCTAACTCAGCATCCTCCTTCGTGGATTCCACCAACTTATATCATCACCCACTCGCTTCCATACAAATTCTACTTCCAGCTCCATAATAGACTGGATCCTTACCAATACTCCCACCACTACTACAATCCCACCACCTTAACTGATTCCCTTAATGACCATCTGCCTACCTCCATCCTTAGACACTACTACCCTACTCCCAAACCCCACCTTATCAAGGACTGTCATAAATTATCTACTTTCAATTCTTTCCACTTCAACTCTATTCTTTACAACACATATTGGTCCATGCTTAAACAGCGCCCCCTAAATGATGTTGTCAGCACTTTCAATAGCATCTTCTTGAGTACTCTAGACTCCCTAGCTCCATCTAGGAGGATTAGAGTAAAATCAAATCATGCTCCCTGGCTCTCTGAAGAGACTAAGTCCCTCATGAAACAAAGAGACAGCGCTTGGAAAGCCTGGATTAAAACTAAACAACCACCACTTCTTCTCAAATATAGACAACTGAGGAACCTTGCAAAAAAACTTACAACTAATGACAAAAATTCATACTACAGTTCTACCCAACTTAATAACAAATCCAATCCTTGAAAATTTTGGTCAACTCTCAACAACATTCTCTATCCCGGAAGTCCTCTAATCCCTCCTCATACCCAAACTCTTCCCCTCAAGAAACTACCACCCTCTTAAACAAACACTTTATCTCTTCCATCCAAAATCTCATAACCACCAGTCCTAACTCTACTTCTATACCTACCCCTCCTAGTCTAACTAACACAACTTTGTTTTCCTTTCAGCCTGTTCCCACTACTTATATCAAATCTCTACTGCTCAAACTAAAACCATGCTCTCCTTCCACTGACAAATTACCTCCTACATTTCTCAAACTTGCTGCTGACTCTATTGCTGATCCTATAGCTATACTAATAAACAGATCCATTCTTGAATCAACTGTCCCCACCCTCTGGAAATCATTCTTTACTATCCTTCTTCATAAAGGTGGAAACTCCACTGAACCCTCAATCTACCGACCCATTGCCATTCTATCCCCCCTCTTTAAAATACTAGAAAAATGCATCCACTCTCAGCTTCTCAATCACCTCCTTAACCAGCACTTGCTTACCCCTACCCAACACGGATTTCGTCCCCACCATAGCACCACCACTGCCCTCCTCTCCTTCACACACACCATTGCTGAGGCCCTAGACAACAATAAACGCATTTCCTGTCTCTTCCTAGATCTCTCCAAAGCTTTCAATACTGTCTCTCATCCTCTACTATTACCCAAACTTACTAGCCTACAACTATCCCCCTCCTCACTTGCTTGGTTCAATAGTTGCCTATCTGCCAGGGAACAATCTGCCAAATGGCTCTCAGACTCCTCCCTCTTTCTTTCCATCTCTACTGGTGTTCCTCAAGGCTCCATCTTAGGGCCCCTTTTGTTTAACATCTTTACCAATGATCTTTTCACCTCTTGTAAAGAATCACCACTCATTCAATATGCTGACTACTCCACAATTATCTCCATCTCTGACAACATTTCCGAACTACACTCCCTAACCCAACAAGCCCTACCATCCACAATACAATGGCTTTCTCACAACCTTCTGATCCTAAATCCCAAAAAGACTAAACTCCTACTTTTCCTTCCCCGTTCTCATTCCCACCATAAAACCTCCTGTGTTATTACATCTTCTAATAATACAACTATCCAACCTGATAACCACACAAAACTCCTAGGGGTCATCATCGATGATGAACTAAAGTTTAACCTACACATATGTATTAAAAGAACACACCAGAAAATAGGCCTGCTTTATCGAAACAAAAAATTCCTAACTCCTGATGCTAGACTTACCCTGGGACAAGCCCTCCTCCTCCCTACCCTTCTATATGCCGCCCCAGTACTTACCAACATTCAGGCCACCACTCTTAACAAACTTCAACAAACATACCATAAAATAACCAGATTCATTACTAACTCTCCATACAACTCACACCACTGCATTGCTTTAAACTATCTCCAGTGTCTTGAACTTCCCCGACTACTGCTACTTTATCAATTTCACATGCTATACTCTATACTTTATAAACCCTCCTTCTGTCCATCTCTCTCCTCCTTAGTCTCTATCTACACTCCATTCAGAACCCTCCGCACTTCTAATCAACAACTACTTGATATTTACCAGCCTACAAAGTCTGTAGGGAAACTACTCTATAAACACTCAGTCGCCCATACCTGGAAGAGACTTCCCTTGACTTACGTTCAATTTCACACACCTCCCACTTTAAAAATTAACTAAAAACATATTTTCTCAATTCCAGGACCTGTCCTTGCAATGACCCCACTTAGTCCCCCCCACACACTTGCCCTTATTGTGGACCCTACTTAGTTCCCCTACACACCTCACATAAGATATTTGCATAACTCCACACATATAGCAGCAATATATATATATATATATATATATATATATATATATATATACTTTGTTTTACTCTCAGCCTATTGCATCATCTCACAATAAAAATATATGTTTCATATTTTTCGTTTTTTTTTCCTTCTCCATACTTGGAGCTTCAACTTGTATGTATGTACTCAACAAATGTAAAAATTTTTTCTCTGTATAATTGCTTCTCACCTCAATATTTTTGTGTAGTATTATACTTTGTAATAGAAATCTATTTGTAAATGTATAATTGCGTCTCACCTCAATACTTTTGTGTAATATTATACTTTGTATTAGAAATGTATCATTGGAGCTTTTCTCCTCGGGTCTCCACTGAAAATGGGCCACAAGCCCAGTTGGACTAACCCGGTTAACAAATGTCAATAAATAAATAAAAAAAATAAGGATTGGGCAGTTTTTTATCCTGGGTCTTGTGCACCAGGCTATCTTTTTTATTTTTTTAACTGACTTCTGTCAAGGATATGTGTTATATAAAATACAGTCTTTATATCAGTGTCATCTTGGTGAGATTTTGTGTAAAACAGGGTCCACATCATGAAGGTACTCACCAAGACTTGAGGATGAATTCAATTTCAGCAATTCTTTCTTTTACTTGCTGATTTATCATCTCTCCATTTGGACCCTGACCTTTTTCCCTTTATATACCATTAAGTGTTATATAAAATCTATTTCATATACTATCCTTCATATCTTGTGGTTTATATAAACAGATGAATAAAATGCATCGTGTTTTATAGAGCATGTTTTCACATTCTGTATAAGGCTGTGATGTCATAAAAACTGTAGCAATTACTGATATAGGTGCAAGAGCTGAAGTCTATGACTCTTTTGTGGCCAGCAGAGCTGAAATGAGCAAATAGAGAAAATGTAAAAGTGAGTAAAATATATATTTTTGCATTTACGTATGTTGTTAGTTGTCCAGCAAAGCCAGGCCTTTTTGCAGGGATTGTTTGAGTAAAAAAAGTTCCATGAAAACAAGTAGATCATAACACAACAAAATAATATAACACAATGTACAAAAAGAAGACACTACATTTTGAATAGGCTAATATAATGAATGGATGAAAGAGCATTTGAATAATGCCTTCAGTTCAGATTCATAATCTATATCAGAGTTATTTAGATATAACTAGTCATTAGAATAGCACAACATAACAAAGTAGGCAGAAAGGCTGGTGCACATTGTGAGACCTGTTTTTTTTTTTTGTTTTGTCCATAAGCAATTCTGAAATACAAATTTTCTTGTAATACTAGTTCAGCTCTGTCAAATTAACCTTCAGGCAAAAGCAGATAGACTCTGAGTTGTCAGTTTTCCTGCTTATTCAAAACTATATAAGGTGGGTATTTTCTCTGGTAATTGGTGCAGAGGACTAACGCTATAAACTGTTAATGAGCTGCTTCCTGTGGTCCAGGAGTTTGATTCCCCCAGCCTCCATTTGCCTAAATGCATGACTCTGAGCAAGTCAATTACCCAGACAGTGCTCCCGGCATGAGACTAAAAAAGTGCTCTACTCCAGTTAAGAAAAATAAAAACAAAATAATAAAAGTTAGGCATGAAAACTTGGAAGATGATACAATGTAATCAAGAGGGACTTAATGATTGCTACTACAAAGGAGACAACTGAACTGTCAAGAGAAAGATTCTGAAAAGCAGGTAATGCTGTCAAAATGTGAAGCAGAAAAAGACTAAAGACAGAAATATTAGAAGTTGCCGTGAAAAGGTGAATAGAGTAGGAGAGAAAGGAAGAAAATGTGATAAATGAGCTGAATAAACACAAGTATTGATCTGGAGACTGAGTATGTAGGTCAAAAGCCAGAAATTACAAATAAATTAATGTAGCAAATCTAAGTAAATAATATATCAGCCTACAGAAAAGAAAGACCTGAAGGAGTATTATCTCAGTATTGTAGTGACTGGATATCTTACCCATGCTGTCAGATAATCCAGTTCCAGTGAGTGGCAAATCATGATTTTTAAAAAGTTTAGCAAAGCCATATTGCTTCACAGCAGTTGCAAATAAAACTGGCAGACAAGGAAAGGTACACTGAGAAAATGCATCCCAAAGTCTTTTGCATTTCCTATGTCTGCTCAGAAGGTTTGATTCACAGAATTTTGGGGACTGAATGAAGATGAAGATTTGTGTAAAAAGAGAGGTTGAAACATTGAAGAGTTCAGTAATGTATGAAATTGTCTGAACAATTACAGAGTGTGTTTTCTTTATTTCTGAATTCATTCCAACTAGATGGCAGGAGTGACAGTGATCCCCTCTACACTAGACATTTATAATGAATTTATCTGCTCAATGATATGTATGCCGAGGTCTGCTTATAGTAGTACAGAGGATCCAGTCATATGGCAGTCCGTATAGCAGCATGACATTAATTATTAATGTATGTATAATAATCTGCTTGTCATTGTACAATACGTGGAGTAACTGATGGGCTTTGCAGTATATGGGAGCATATGTTGGTCAGATTTCAACTCTTTGCAATAACAAGCTCAGTTTATAAATGAGATTATTTTGAGTGTCTATCCACTGATATGTGTGATGGAAAATTTAGGGGGATGCTGTCAGATATTCCTGCAGTTAATACATGGGTATACACTTTATTTTAACATTTAGAAGCAGGACACATTTTTGGCCACAGTTCTAGACTAGAAACTCAGATGTAATTCTGCTTGGGGTATTGTTAGGACCTTGGTGCTACACAACAGTACTGAGTCATATGCTTATGACATTAATGTGAATTTCTCAAACTTTACCCACATAAGCTACCTAAGCAATGAATAATAGCAGTCCTATCAATAATCCCTTTGGCATTTCACTTGAGAGATACTACGGTTGTGAAATGGTGTTCATCCATTTAGTAAAAAACTTGGAAAGTGCTGAAACATGACCAGTAATTCAACCAAATGAGCAGCACTTCAGGAATCAGACAGTAGTGATATGAAAAATTAACTTTAATAAGCGTTTAATAAATAGAAAGCATAAATGCTTAACATTCTCACCATGTTTTCATCTATCCTTAGACTTCATCAGATGCACTACTCATAAAAACACTTCTTACTTAAATACCTAGTGTCCTGGCAATATAATTAATCTCCCACATCAATTGAGCATTTGACAATAATTAAAATCATCAAGCAATTTAAAGAGGTCCTGTAATATAAAAAAATTACTAAAATGGCAACCATTTGTATTATTTAAATACATCAAAAGTATAACTAAGACAAAAACTATGACAACATAAAAACTGAAAAAATAGACACAACTATAAAATAATGATTTAAAAACATCTATTCTAAAATATTTAACTCGTACTCGTATTTCACTATACTCTGGAAGTGTATACAAAGAATGCATTTTTTATTTGTTCTAAGAGATGTGTAGTGTGATAATGACTGCCCCATATTCTTTAGAAACTACACACATAAATTAGTCTAATACACAGTTAATTGCATCTCTAGCCAACCATATAGCACCCTAGTAGCCCCATGTTTCTATTCAATTCTGAATTTTTGATAGCTTATGGTAGTACCGCCTCATCATGAATCCAACTCATTCACTGTGTTTCTCTATACAGAAGACAGCTAGTGTGAAGCTCATTATCATGAATATAACACCTTCATTATATCGCTGTAATGCAGAAAATGTCTGGTATGAGGGATGTGACATCTAGCAACATGGTAGCTCAGTGAGGAGCATGGCACCTCAGTGGGGGGAGCATGGTAGCTCAGCAGGGGAGCATGGTACCTCAGCTGAGGAGCATGGTAGCTCAGTGGGCAACATGGTACCTCAATGGGGGTGCATGGTAGCTCAGTGGGCAGCATAGTACCTCAGTGGGGGAGAATGGTACCTCAGTGGGGGTGCATGATACCTCAATGGGGGTGTATGGTAGCTCAGTGGGCAGCATGGTACCTCAGTGGGGGAGCATGGTAGCTCAGTGGGGGTGCATGATACCTCAATGGGGGTGTATGGTAGCTCAGTGGGCAGCATGGTACCTCAGTGGGGGAGCATGGTAGCTCAGTGGGCAGCATGTTACCTCCCCAGGAGAGCATGGTACCTCAGCTCAGGAGCATGGTACCTCCTTGGTGAAGCATGGTACCTCAGTGGTGGGGCATGGTAGCTCAGTGGGCAGCATGGTACCTCAGTGGGGGAACGTGGTACCTCAGTGGGGGAGCATGGAACCTCAATAGAGGAGCATGGTATCTCATTGAGCAGCATGGTGGCTTGTTGGCTTAGTGGGGTAACATGGTTTCTCAGCAGTTAAGGTTTCTACCTTATAGTACCATGTTCTCAGGTCAATCCTGACCTTTAAAAAAACAGAAACGGCAAAACAAACTAAATAAATAAAAATGCTGGCAGGCAGAGTTTCACGGGCACAAATCACTTAGGTGATGAAAAACCAAAGGTGTATTTAATGATAAAAATCCACAAAAAAAAAAAAAAACAAATAAAACGTGAGCACTTTCGTTAAACAAGTGTTAACTTCATTCAGCATTATGTGAATACTTAACATGAGATTTTAAAAATGACTTTGGTTTTAGTTTTATTCTATTTATAACCATTCATGACACAGGCATGAGACAAATAATTCATCTTTTAATTACAAGTTTTAGTTGTATTTAAGAAGCAACAGTTTCAACTGTAACACAGTCATCAAGGGGTTAATTAATGTTCTATCTCAGTGTTGCTTAGCTAGCTGCTTCTCTCTGCTTACCCAATCAGAGTGTTTTTATATGTATATAAATGGCTATCTTACAATTTAATGGTCTCTGATGAAGTTAACACTTGTTTAAAGAAAGCGCTCACATTTTATTTGTTTTTTTCCTGTGGATTTTTATCATTAAATACACCTTTGGTTTATCATCAATCCTGGCCCTTAGTTACTCCCTGAATGAAAATTTGTATATTTTCTATGGAGTTTTCAGTATGGTCTAGTGATTAGGATTTGTGGTTTTCGCCCAGGTACCCCATGTATGATTTCTGTTATGGGAATGGGTCACTCTTTTTGGACAGTTAGCACAGGTGATTAAGGCTATGAGGTATTAACAAACTCTTTCTTATAGTCTAGGGTTCAATTCCCTCAGCCTCTATCTGCATACTGTGCGAGTCTCTGCAAGTCATGTAACCAGACAATGTTCTGGGACATCCAGGACACATTGGGCTAGGCTGCCTCAATGATCTCCTAGACTACACATCTAGTAACTACCTATGAACCTAAGCCAGTTTAATATTGCCATGACAAAAGTCATCAATAACGATCTAGCTCATTTTATTAAATGTTCTGGTCCACTAAAGTATTCAGCAAAAACTGGGATACTAGAAGGGAGAATGAACCACTCCAATGTCAAAATTCCTCTCCCCCAGTTCATTCACTACACTGGAACTATTATAAGATAGATAGATAATATTTTAGTTAAACTAAAGCTGCCTATGCAGCTTCAGTAGTGCTCCCTAAAATTAATTTGCATTACTGCTTTCTGACTGGCTCCTTCCTGCAGCTGCAGGATTGGACAGCCTTACTGTACTGCTTATTGTCAGCCATCAGCCCACTTCACAGAATCAGGTGTATCAGATTACACTATGCCATCAGTGAAAGCGCTAGCTGAATGCTGAATGCCAAGAGATCATATTCACTGTGATATTTTAATCAGTGATTGTCAGACAGAACTGTCAGCGTGTAACACTGCATGTAATGAAGAAAGGTGAACTGGCTTTGAAGTTGTTCCATTGATTTACATTATTAGTAATAATTAAACAATTTATTCAGTGATAATAAGACAGCATCAGTCCTTTATCCAACCACTACACATCAAGGATAACCTTTAAATTATACCTTAAGTCACTTAAACACTTAGTAAAACTGCCTGAGGGGGCTTCAAACCACATACCCTTGTAATAGAAAGCAGATCCTTAGCAGCCTAGAGCTTTAACCCTCTGCATTAACTGTCAGGGCATATTTTGGGGTGTGTGTTCTGAACTATAAGAAGTATGAAACTCTTACGTCTGGCATTATAGACTGATTGCAATTCTCAGTGACATGCAAGGTACAGAGGAGGGATAAACTCAGGGTCAGCTGTGAAGGATGTGGGTGTGTCCAATTGATACAGCCATGCTGCAGACTTCAGAACAAAGCCGTGAAGAACATCTGATGACATCAGTGAAATTTTTTTAAAGATTACTCTAAGGCACTTAAAGTTAAGCCGCGGTGGTGCAACGGTAATGTTGTTGCCTCACAGCAAGAGTTTCTCCCGTTCAGTTCTCAGCTGGAGCGCCTTCTGTGTGGAGTCTGCATGTCCTCCCGGCAGTCGAGTGGTGTTTGAAAGACATGCTTAGAATGGGCATGCCTTAGTTAAAGGTTAGGTGTCGAGCTGGCACCTTGACACCCGGAAAAAAATCTACTGCCAATCATTAGCAGTGTGGTGACCCCTAACCAGGAAAAGCTGAAAGAAAAACAACAACTCTGAGGCACTTAAAAAGTTCATACAGCGACAGGTAAAATGTCACAATGCATTTTCTGAGCTATAAGAAGAATTAAACTCTCCTGTCTGATATTATTGACTGTGAAGATCCATGGCAGAGACAAAACTAGGAGGGTACATCAGGGATGTTCTATCAACTTCAGAGACAGGCAACTGGCATGTGCGTGTGTGTGTGTGTGTGTGTGTGTGTGTGTGTGTGTGTGTGCATGTGAGACTAAATGGAGAGGTGTCTGTCAACGTGATACATGGCTCACCTGAAGTGTTTACCACAAGAGAGTGCTGACTTGTACAGTAATTACTGTGATTCGGACACATGCATATTAGTCAATAATGAGGTCTTTCCTCATTGTAGCAAACATGTTTCTGAATCACATTTTCTGCACTCATGGAAACAGCCCTTTTTGGCCACAGCTCTTACCACCCATGGTATGTTCTTTAATAGTTAATTGTGTTTTGAGTAATTTTACCAAAAAATCATTTTGAAATACATGAAAACAGGAAAGATGTGACAACTGGTGAAAAGAGTAAACAATTACAGAACATTTTTGTTCAGAAAACGTATTTATATTAGATATAATTTCATGTTATTATTTTAAAGGTGAAAGGTTTGTTTCTAGAAAGTTACTACATAAATTGTAGTGCAGAAGTTCTTGAAAGAATGGCTTAGTGATGAGTAAGCAAAAATCAGATAAATAAAGAGATAGGCTTGCAGTCTTTTCAAAGAAATTGACCACTCTTACTGCACATAGTCAGAAGGATTAAATAATATAAGTGGCAGTTGAAAGAAATTAAGTCAGAGACAGATTTATACTGTGTAAAGGCAAAGAAAATAAAATGTTTCTGGAAAGTCCAGGTCTTTATCTTTTAATATACACTTATATAGTCGCTGTCAGAGTTAACACTGAAGCATATGTGTGTCCAAAAAATAAACTTTTTCACAATGGAAATACTAAGGGATACAAATATCCAATCAAAAGTGTGCAAACAGCATCATGGAAGCACTGAGTAACACAGAAGCACCAACATAGAGTGAAGCTAAGTAGCTCTAATTCCTCAATATCCCAACAAATGAATACTGAGTTGCACAGATGCACCAACAAAACATTTCATTGAAGGCAGAACTCCATGACACAGAACTTCAGAACCCTCCCAAAACAAAACATAAATATATAGATGTGGATCTACATTAACTGCGTGTTGACCAGTCAGTCATAGTAATCCATCTTTTTGCCCTTTCTGTTTATATCACCTTGCCATCTGGATAATGACTAGCTAGTGTTGTCTCTGCATTTTGATATTATTCTCTAACCTGTTGTCATTGCCAGCAAGAGGTCTCTATATAGTGAGACTGTATATGTATCATGTAGTTGTCTCTCTATATAGAGACTGTATATAGAAGTGCTTTTCTTTTGGTTCTCTGTACACAGAGAGTACATCTACAGAGCATAACATCTAATGCTTTGCCCATCCAGCTCTTCCCTATATACAGGACACTGAGTAAGGTTAGCGCTTTCGTTTACTATTTCAGCAAACTTCTTCAGACAATTAACAAATGGATAAAGTGTTCATTAAATACATAATCAAAACTATGACATCATGGAACAATGCAAAAGACAAGCCCACATTTAAAAGGGCTCACACTAAATATTATAACCATTAAAAATAATAATAATAAACACTACTAATGTATTACAAACATAATTAAGTACATCTAAATATTATGTATATTCGAAAATAAAAATATAAATATATAGGTTCATAGATTAGTACTAAGCTAACTGCCCTTGTGAGCCATTTTAAGCTTAGCCAATTATCCCTTGTGAGACTCAAACCCTGCACCTTGTGTTTGTAAGGCAAACACCTCAACCATTAGGCCACCATCCCACAGGTTATAAATATATAAATATAAATATAAATATACATAATAAACAATTCATCTCAACAAGGCCCTCAGTTTTAAAATACTCTTGAATGAAATAGCTTCATGTAAACCTGGCTTTGAAGCTGCATTCAATTTAATTTGCCAAATAAGTTCCTTCTCATCTAACTTTAGGTCACTTGAACCACCCCTTTCATTTTCAATGATTTTATCCAACACTATAAAATTAAATTCATGTGAGGGGTTAGAATTAATATGTCTCGCAAGGGCATTGTTCAAATTTAATTTATTTATTTATTGCATAAATATGCTCATAAATTCTATTTTTTAAATGCCTTTCAGTACGACCTACATAAAATGCTGGACAGCAGGTACATATTCCTAAATAAACAACACCCATAGTGTTGCAATTATATTTACCCTTAATGGGAAAAAACATATTTCCTATACTAACCTGCTTGGTTACTTTTATGTATTTACACCACCTACATGTCCCACATTTAAACATACCACAATGGGGGCCGTATATTTTAGGTGGTCCACTCTCCAATAACATTTTCAAATTCCTACCTCTCCTAAATACAAACTGAGGAAAGTCACCTACATTGTTCTTCATAGAACTATCCTCAGCCAAAAAGTACCAATTTTTATTTACAATAGATCTTAACAGGTAAGCATCCATAGAAAAAGTAGTGATAAAGCTAATTTTGAAATTATCATTATTACAAGAGTTACGAATTTGTTCGATACAACTAGGCTCACAGATGTCAACACTAGAAGTATGGCAATCATTCTCATCCATTAAACTTACATTAATATATTTTTTAAAGGACAATAAAGGTTGAAAAATACCTAATGAACGTTTGTTCTGAACCTCCTTAATTAAAACATCAATTAAAGACTTAGGATAACCTCTCTTGAGAAACATTTCCTTTAAACAAACACATTCCTTCACAAAATGATCCTCCAAAGTAATCATTCTTGCTGCCCGAACTAGTTGGCCTTTAACCACACTTCTCTTTTGGGAGAAGGGGTGGCAGCTAGAAAAATGCAAGAAAGAATTAGAGTATGTGGCCTTTCTAAATATCTTAGCTTTATCACTACTTTTTCTATGGATGCTTGTTTCATTAAGCAGATAATTGAGACCATTTACTCTCAGCCTTAAATACTGTTTGGCTGGCAGAAAGTTTAACAGTCAACAGTTTCTACCTCTTTACCACACATTATCTTTTTATTCTTTAAAATGTTTCTTTCTTTAGTTTTCTACTTGCCACCCCCCCCCCCTTGCAAATACACATACACTGCCAAAGAATGATAGATTTACTATCAGGATCATCTCAATGTCAGAATTTCTAAAGCACTTGTACTGCAAGCATTGCTTTCTGCTTTCCATTTGTCATCATCCAAACCTGTAACATGCTTTTCCAAACCCCATCTCCTCTAGTCCATTTGCTGACAGGTACCCCAGAAAAAATGTCTATGTTGTCAGGTCTACCTGTCACCATTTTCTAAGTCTTAATATTGGGCTCAATTGAGCATACCCATTTCAAGATGCCTACAGGTTCAGAATTTCAGAAATAACCTAAATACCATCCAGGAGAATATCTACAAATCAGTCAAGTTTGAAATGTTTCCATCTTCTGTATTTCAAGTCACTAACAATTAAATCAAAGCCTACTCAAGACATTCATAATCTACTGAATAAACAGAAAAACATTCCACTCTGATTAAGAACACCTTTTGTCAATAACAGCAGAAGTAGCCAAGGAGCTCACCACTGTGTATTGTATGACAACAAACAACGAGTGGATTTGTACATATATGTACCCTCTTTATGGTCTTCAGTAAGTGTCATTGCTTAGTTCTTGTAAAGATTTTGCCTGATGATACAGTCCTGCAGGTATATTACCCCCACATATATACATACATATATGCAAATGTACATATGCAAACAAAACACACATGCCTAGCCAGTTTTAGATGTCAGTGAACTCTACAATTTCCTGAGACACATGTTGCAGGCATCCCAACCAACCAGAACAGATTACCATATTTTGATGTTTAGTATGTTTGTTAGACATCACAAATATGTGCAATGCTCAGTCAGTACTGTTATTAAGTCAAGTGAGTCACAAATTACTAACATAAAGAATCACAAAGTGTGGCACTAGTTCTGTTACTTTAGACTTCATCTCACCACTGGTTGTACTGAAAAATAAATAAATAAATTGTAGCTGTCAACACAGAGGACAAACTCAGATTCACTGAAGGGAGCAGAGGAAGGGTTAGGATAACATGGATGCCTATTCTAGGGGAAGGTGTGGGGTCCTAACACTGCTTGTGCAACCTTTATCAGAAGACAGGAGTTATTTTTTTCTAGCACACAGTAGCATAGGCAGAGTTTACAACCATGTCCTGATGTGCTGTATGACACATCACTGTACGATGCTACAATTGTATGCCCCCTGTCTGTTGCTAGGAATTCTGACAACCACTGCCAAGTGATGAGTCCTGGCTTTCTAATCTTTCTTCCCATTGATTTCTCAATACTTCAGGCCTAACAGAGTACAAGTAATGTCACCCAATGAGGAGTTAGGCAGCCCCCTTGGCAAAGGTTTATATCTGATATCACTGGTGCAGAGGTATGAATTAACATGAGTTATTGCCTATCAGTGGCTGGGGGGAGAAAGCAGAAATTTGATAATTTGAAATAGGATCTAACAAAGGAATAACAAATGTAGAAAATAACTTCATTTTCTTTGTTTACTTCTTAACAAAGAAGCTTAAACATATGAGATCCTGCTACAAGAAGGAAAACATGTCTGCAGTGATACAGGGAAAATTACATAACTAGAAATAACAGAGGAATCCTAATGTTGCTGGGAAGAAGTGAGAGAAGCTGCAGTGTAGGGGCTGCAATGTTAGGGTAACGTAAGTCGGGCGAGTGACATACCTCTAACCTGTCCTTGATTTTGGCTCAAAATCTCACCCTGTCTCTCTCTCTCTCTCTCTCTCTCTCTCTCTCTCTCTCTATCTCTCTCTCCACTAAAAAATTATGATTTTGTGAAAATTTGATGATAGTTAAATCAATAAATAGTGTCAGACATTAGAGCAACAGACTTATTCTTCAAAAACTGCAAAATGTTCAACTCCTCCTATTCTTAGACCATTCTAAGTGAATAGTATCTATACTTAAAAAGTGTCCGGGATCTGAGGCTTTTGCCTCTGAACATTTCTGGCCTTGTCCTTGATTCTGTATATAAGAGGTTGAGGCCTATTGAGGGTAATGGTGAATGGGGACAATGGTATGATCCTGCAGCAACAGCCACTGGTAGGGACCCTCAAGATAAAACTTGCTAATGACCCCAGAATGTTAAGAGTAGCTCTGCACAGTAACCTTAACACATATTTTTTTGCTAGCTGCCTTCAGAATACAAACATTATAAACAAGCAATAGCAGTCCACCTGAAAATAAAGCAAAGAAAACTAATACTGCATATGCAATCATTATACCATTAAATTAGATACATAAACAATATGATTTCTGATATCTAAATAATAAGCAAAACACTGGAAAAGGTTTAACAAAACCTGCATATATTCAATGAAGGCATCAGTGTGGTCTCACTGAAGGTAATGGTGCCATTCAGAGGATGGCCCAAGACATTTAGTTGGCTTGCTAAGGGTCATACAATATGGAGACTGAAGTAAACACAGTTCAAACACAGATCGCAGATTTTACAGCACTGCATTAGCTCTGTACAAAACTACCAGAGTGCAAATAAATAAATAAAGTAACTGCAAGGAAAAAGTATAACTATTAGATATATTACAGAATTTCCTGAGCTTAGAAAGCAAACATTATGCTAGTGTGGGAAAATATGATATGTGGGCTCCAATTACAAGTAGATATGATCATGAATTACACCTCAAGTAGATGAAAACAGAAATGCATATGTAATTGGAATGGCAACTCTATTGTTCTGTTTGTTCACACAATTGCTGAAAATAAGCTTGTAACAGTGCAAGTAGCCACTCGTACAAATTGTCATCCACATATATATAAAATGTCATGCACACACATGTAAATGTAGATGGAAGTAGGGAAAGAAATAAATGCATCTCAAGTGGTATGTTAACATTTTTGTTTAACTAATTAGGTTCCTACAGATAAGCATGTATTTAGATGCTGCATGGATTTGATGTTTCATTTGGATGGAATCCTGTAAGCCACAATCTTCTTCTTTTGGCTTTTCCCTGTTAGGGGTCACCACAGTGGATCACCTGTCCACTCATGATTAGCAGTGGAGTTTTACAGTGTCAAGTTGCCAGCCCGGCACCCAACCTTCCACAGAAGGCACACACATGCACACACTCACACCTAGGGCCAATTTAGAGTGTCCAATCCACCTACAGCATGTCTTTGGGATGAAACCGGAGCACCTGGAGGAAACCCACACAACTACAGGGAGGACATGCAGACTCCGCAGAGAAGGCACCCCAGCTGAGGATCGAACCGGAGAACCTCTTGCTGTGAGACAACAATACTAACCGCTGCACCACTGTGGCCACCCTCTTAGATCACTGACATATCCCCTAGTGCTATATTATTTTGGAATGGGTTTATCTGTATCTCTATTCCTGCATTAACTACAACTAAGTGCAGCGACCAGCTTCTGTCACTGAAAACAGTACCTCACAAAGCTGACATATGGAATAAAGTCTCAAAATGAGTGGCAGAGAGAATCCATGAAGAAATTCATGAGAGCATGGAGTAGGTGAAGAAAGATTAAGACAGAAGAGGTGGATCACACACACACAGATTAAATAGGTTTATTGTTTCTTTTTGCCATCAAGGAAATGTAGTATAACTCTCTGAGAATATCAGTCTGACCTCTACTACATTTCTCACAAATAGGCATCTACCCATTATTGTAAAGCATATAGTGAATACGCAACTGGAAACAAATGGCACATCTGGAGGATACTCATAACAGCTGCATAAAGTTTGTACCTAATAAGAACTAAATATTAGGATTAAGTAGCTTGCTGTGCTTTAAATTTAACAGACTGGATGAAATGTAGAATGTTTGTTTTGTAAAGAGAGCATTGATAACTCCATCCATTCTGTAGAACAGGAACATGTCTGATGATGGTCTTATAAAGCGTAGGATGGCCTTTGCCTGAAAGAACAGTGTAAGTGCCAGTCACATTTATATGATTAGCCCTTTGTGATAGCCAAAATGATGTGCTCCTTGAGTAACCCAGAAAAGAATTCCACTCAGCACACTTTCTGTATTAAAATTCTAAGTGAATGTAGTCAACCATTCTTAACATACCTGAACTAGACGTAGCTGCAGCTCACAGAGCAACGTGAGTCAATGGGTTTGGTGTACGTCAGCGACTTCAGAGTAATGCATTGCACTGACAGTTCGATACCTTAAAAGGCACTGTGGAGATGGATGACACTGCTTGTGCAACCTTTATCAGAGGGCAGGAGCTGTACTACTATTTTGTTCTAGCACACAGTAGCATAGGCAGAGTTTACAACCATGTCCTGATGTGCTGTATGACACATCACTGTACGGTGCTACAATTGTATGCCCCCTGTCTGTTGCTAGGAATTCTGACAACCACTGCCAAGTGATGAGTCCTGGCTTTCTAACCTTTCTTCCCATTGATTTCTCAATACTTCAGGCCTAACAGAGTACAAGTAATGTCACCCAATGAGGAGTTAGGCAGCCCCATTGGCAAAGGTTTATATCTGATATCACTGGTGCAGAGGTATGAATTAACATGAGTTATTGCCTATCAGTGGCTGGGGGGAGAAAGCAGGAATTTGATAATTTGAAATAGGATCTAACAAAGGAATAACAAATGTAGAAAATAACTTCATTTTCTTTGTTTACTTCTTAACAAAGAAGCTTAAACATGATATCCTGCTACAAGAAGGAAAACATCTCTGCATTGATACAGGGAAAACTACATAACTAGAAATAACAGAGGAATCCTAATGTTGCTGGGAAGAAGTGAGAGAAGCTGCAGTGTAGGGGCTGCAATGTTAGGGTACATTAAGTCGGGCGAGTGACATACCTCTAACCTGTCCTTGATTTTGGCTCAAAATCTCACTCTGTCTCTCTCTCTCTCTCTCTCTCTCTCTCTCTCTCTCTCTCTCTCTCTCTCTCTCTCTCTCTCTCTCTCTCTCTTTCTATCTATCTATCTCTCTCTCCACTAAAAAAATTATGATTTTGTGAAAATTTGATGATAGTTAAATCAATAAATAGTGTCAGACATTAGAGCAACAGACTTATTCTTCAAAAACTGCAAAATGTTCAACTCCTCCTATTCTTAGACCATTCTAAGTGAATAGTATCTATACTTAAAAAGTGTCCGGGATCTGAGGCTTTTGCCTCTGAACATTTCTGGCCTTGTCCTTGATTCTGTATATAAGAGGTTGAGGCCTATTGAGGGTAATGGTGAATGGGGGCAATGGTATGGTCCTGCAGCAACAGCCACTGGTAGGGACCCTCAAGATAAAACTTGCTAATGACCCCAGAATGTTAAGAGTAGCTCTGCACAGTATCCTTAACACATATTTGTTTGCTAGCTGCCTTCAGAATACAAACATTATAAACAAGCAATAGCAGTCCACCTGAAAATAAAGCAAAGAAAACTAATACTGCATATGCAATCATTATACCATTAAATTATATACATAAACAATATGATTTCTGATATCTAAATAATAAGCAAAACACTGGAAAAGGTTTAACAAAACCTGCATATGTTCAATGAAGGCATCAGTGTGGTCTCACTGAAGGTAATGGTGCCATTCAGAGGATGGCCCAAGACATTTAGTTGGCTTGCTAAGGGTCATACAGTATGGCGACAGAAGTAAACACAGTTCAAACACAGATCGCAGATTTTACAGCACTGCATTAGCTCTGTACAAAACTACCAGAGTGCAAATAAATAAATAAATAAAGTAACTGCAAGGAAAAAGTATAACTATTAGATATATTACAGAATTTTCTGAACTTAGAAAGCAAACATTATGCTAGTGTGGGAAAATATGATATGTGGGCTCCAATTACAAGTAGATATGATCATGAATTACACCTCAAGTAAATGAAAACAGAAATGCATATGTAATTGGAATGGCAACTCTATTGTTCTGTTTGTTCACACATTTGCTGAAAATAAGCTTGTAACAGTGCAAGTAGCCACTCATACAAATTGTCATCCACATATATATAAAATGTCATGCACACACATGTAAATGTAGATGGAAGTAGGGAAAGAAATAAATGCATCTCAAGTGGTATGTTAACATTTTTGTTTAACTAATTAGGTTCCTACAGATAAGTATGTATTTAGATGCTGCGTGGATTTGATGTTTCATTTGGATGGAATCCTGTAAGCCACAATCTTCTTCATTCGGCTTTTCCCTGTTAGGGGTCACCACAGTGGATCACCTGTCTGCTCATGATTGGCAATGGAGTTTTACAGTGTCAAGTTGCCAGCCTGGCACCCAACCTTCCACAGAAGGCACACACATGCACACACTCACACCTAGGGCCAATTTAGAGTGTCCAATCCACCTACAGCATGTCTTTGGGATGAAACCGGAGCACCTGGAGGAAACCCACACGACCACAGGGAGGACATGCAGACTCCGCAGAGAAGGCACCCCAGCTGAGGATCGAACCGGAGAACCTCTTGCTGTGAGACGGCAATGCTAATCGATGCACCACTGTGGCTGCCCTCTTAGATCACTGACATATCCCCTTGTGCTATATTATTTCGGAATGGGTTTATCTGTATCTCTATTCCTGCATTAACTACAACTAAGTGCAGTGACCAGCTTCTGTCACTGAAAACAGTACCTCACAAAGTTGACATATGGAATAAAATCTCAAAATGAGTGGCAGAGAGAATCCATGAAGAAATTCATGAGAGCATGGAGTAGGTGAAGAAAGATTAAGACAGAAGAAGTGGATCACGCACACACAGATTAAATAGGTTTATTGTTTCATTTTGTCATCAAGCAAATGTAGTATAACTCTCTGAGAATATCAGTCTGACGTCTACTACATTTCTCACAAATAGGCATCTACCCATTATTGTAAAGCATATAGTGAATACGCAACTGGAAACAAATGGCACATCTGGAGGATACTCATAACAGCTGCATAAAGTTTGTACCTAATAAGAACTAAATATTAGGATTAAGTAGCTTGCTGTGCTTTAAATTTAACAGACTGAATGAAATGTAGAATGTTTGTTTTGTAAAGAGAGCATTGATAACTCCATCCATTCTGTAGAACAGGAACATGTCTGATGATGGTCTTATAAAGCGTAGGATGGCCTTTGCCTGAAAGAACAGTGTGTGCCAGTCACATTTATATGATTAGCCCTTTGTGATAGCCAAAATGATGTGCTCCTTGAGTAACCCAGAAAAGAATTACACTCAGCACACTTTCTGTATTAAAATTCTAAGCGAATGTAGTCAACCATTCTTAACATACCTGAACTAGACGTAGCTGCAGCTCAGAGAGCAACGTGAGTCAATGGGTTTGGTGTACGTCAGCGACTTCAGAGTAATGCATTGCACTGACAGCTTGATACCTTAAAAGGCACTGTGGAGATGGATGACAGCGTTAGCAATGCAAGAGACCTGCTGCTAGACTTCAGGTTTAATTCAAAACTGTGTCCTGTACAGTGAAATCATCTCTGTGAGAAGGGAGTGCCATGCAGTTCACTGCTAAAACCTGTTCAGTTTTAAATATTTCCCAAGGGTTTAGATAGTAAAATTAAAGAATATGATGATGATAGAAACACTGGCAAAGGAGTCAAAGTTGACAAATGCCATATCCAGACAAAAGTTTAGAGAAATTCAAGCCAACTGGTGTTTCATGTAAACACTCATCACTTGTTTTCATTAAATAGGTAACTCTCACTAGGTATGAGTGAGTCATCTAAGGCATGAGCTAGGAGTGCTGTCTGATTTAGTGGCTTGCAGAAAGTTACACATCAGACAAATGAGGAGAGAGGAAATGAAAAATGTAACTACAGGATGGAATGTGCTAGCAACTCCCTTGATCTTCTGTACTAAACATACGCACGAGCACACACACACACACACACACACACACACACACACACACACACACACACACACACACACACACACACACACACACACACACACACACACAGATACATTTGTGCAGTAATAATAATCAGGAGAGGGGAAGAAAATTATTTAGGTACAAGAATCATTCCTACACAAAGCCATGCTATGCACTGGTGAAGTCCACTAAACTGCTAGACTCCAAGGATACTAAAGTAATTATTCTTTTGTACAAGGTCCTGGTCAGACTGCATCTTGAGTAAAGTGTAGAGTTCTAGAGGCAAGATGAAAGAAAATTTAGCACATGACAGTAAAACATGTGAATAACTGGGGCACAAGAAGACTTGAGAGAATGTATATGATAAGAGAAAAACAGAAAATGGGAAATAATCTGAACACACTGCATTATCTAAGAATGACTGAGGTGAAGTTAAAGAGGAAGGACAGCCATGAGAGAGAAGGGGACAACGATGCAGGCTACAAAGGGAGCTTTCAGGTTAGTCTTGTGAGAATACTACTTCAAAGACAGGATGGAAGAGCCCTGGAATGTATTGTATGAGGTTGTGGTACAGTCTAATTGCTTAACAAAGTGCTTAGGAAGGATGGAAGAATATCATAGGAGAGGCACCTCCAGGAGGACCAGACACTTTTAACAGCCCATAGTCCTTTTTCTGCTAGTTTCTTTGTACATTCACATACAATTATGTGTATGAGTCAATAGCTTGGAATTCAAACAGCAGTTGAGGTTAAAAGGGAAACATGAGTGTCTGTTTGCCAACAGTTGGCATGTGAACAGTTAGGCAAAAAAATACACAAACTGCCTTTAAATGGCCCTCATCTTTATCCTAACTATATCCTTAGCTTACAAGGGCTATGCAGATAAAGCACTGAGAACAGTTTTAGAAACAATTTTGTAAATACTGAGAATATTTTTCTTCACCAGAACATAAAATTCATAATGGAGGCTAAGAAAGAATTTTGGTGAGACATCTAGATTTCTTAGTCAATACCAAGACTCTGGAATATACTATGAATTTCTGTAGTTGGGGTTTGGTATAATGGTTAAGGTGTTTATCTCTCTGACCCAAGGTACAGAGTTTAATTCATATAATTGAAAGGGAAATTGGCTAGGCTTGAAATGGCCCACAAGGCAGCTAGTGTTATACTTGCCTATAATGTTGTAAATCACTCTAGATGCATTCAAAATAAATTTAGATGAACAGATTCATAACAATAAGTATTGTTAAACAAGAGGAGTCTGTAAACATACGAATCACTGAATTCATGAAGCTTTTCATTGATTGATCACTGTGTCCTGTTCATTCTGTCATGACTTCTGCTTTCTATGCAGACTACCTAGTTCTAAACAATTGCCTCACACTTATTCACTTGCTGTCATTCATCCAACAATCGTGACCCATTTGTTCATTCTAGAGACACATGGTAGCCTCCACAGAACACCATCAGCAGCAATTTATAAAAATAAAAATCATGGCAGGGTGAAATGTTTAATAGTTTTTAAAGCTGCTAGCAGGATTGTAGTTAGGATTTTTTGTCCTACAGACCAGCTTCCTGAATTTAACCCCTAAAGTGTCTTCTACCAGTACAATGTATGCTTCTGGAAAGGATATATTTTCATTACTTGAAAATAAAAAAAAAAGAATGTCTGAAAAATACCCAGTTGCCCCCCCAAAAAAGGTAATTGAACAATAAAATAACAACAACAAGTATGTGAGCGTTTTTAAATGTAATCTATAGCTTACCACATTATATACAGTAAATAAATTATTTGTAAAAGTCTTAAATGTTAAACTGCATCTCCCTAAGATAGTGGTATATGTACATAGTCTGCAGTCAGTGAGCACCACTGAATCACTAGCAACTACATTTGCAGTGGGGTACACAAATACAACCACAAAAAAATGTATAACTATATACATACATGCACATGCATGCACACACACACACACACACACACACACACACACACACACACACACACACACATCACATTGTACAAATAAATACTTTTCCCTAAGTCAGAATGATTGCCACCTAGGGGCTCACTTGAAAAGAGGCCACTGAATTACAAGGGCTAATGCAGACAACAAATGATAAAATAAACAAATAAATACATAAGTCTACACCGTAGTGTATGTGAGATATGGCTGACTACACCTTTAGTTATTGGTTGTCTAGGTGACAATATTAGATGTGTTGTAGCTTTCAAGACTGTAAAGTATTTCATGCTCCTGCACCTTTTTGTACCTAAAAACATGTAAAACACTAAACTGAGAAAAATAAAATAAAATGGCAAAACGCAGACCAATCCTGTTAAGAAACCATAATTAATAATTAACAATTGTACTAATTGTTTGTTAATTATTAATTATGGTTTCTTAACAGGGCAACCTATTTATTTGTTTTTTTTTTAATGCTGTTTTGTCTGAAGAAGTGCACTAAGGTGTGGTGCATGAAAGCGCTAACGTTTATATTAAATCTTTCTTGGATTGGTCTGCGTTTTGCCATTTTATTACCTTTTTGTACCTAGTAGTGCATCAGAGAAACTAAAGCACCATATATCACAATGAATTATGATCAGGGCTTTGTGATCATAACTGTATTTATATGTTTTCACATGGATATCTGGATTCCCCTCTCATACCTTGATTTGTTCCATTCTAGAGGTAAAAAGGTGAATTTCTTGACATCTATGTCTTAAATACATATCAGTTTGGGTTTGATCATAATCTTCTAATATATGATTGTCAGTATTGTGAAACATACACATCCACACAAGCAATCCCACATATACCTGTATGCTCAACACACAAGAGCTCTGTGCATGTACCTGCGTGTATGTGAACATGCACATGCATGTGCATATACGTGTGTGTGTGTGTGTGTGTGTGTGTGTGTGTGTGTGTGTGTGTGTGTGTGTGTGTGTGTGTGTGTGTGTGTGTGTGTGTGTGTGTGTGTGTGTGTGTGTGTGTGTGTGTGTGTGTGTGTGTGTGTGCGTGTGTGCGTGTGTGTTTGTGTGTGTGTCTGTGTCAGTGTCTATGCTGGCCACTATAAATTAAGGGAAGACTAGTGATTCAGGGGTGTACAGTGGCTGTATTCTATGTACAAGAACTATTGTACTGAAATGAAAACAAATGCAACACGTGCTTACATACCAGCCCTCATGTGCATCTCATTACTGCACTGAGTGCATTAAGAATATCACAGTATAAGACTGCTTAAGGATATCACAGTATAAGTGCGCATTAAGAATATCACAGTATAACTGCGCATTAAGGATATCACAGTATAAGTATGCATTAAGGATATCACAGTATAAGTGTGCTTTAAGGATATCACAGTATAAGTGTGCATTAAGGGCATCACAGTATAAGTGTGCTTTAAGGATATTACAGTATAAGGGCGCATTAAGGACATCACAGTATAAGTGTGCATTAAGGATATCCCAATATAAGTATGCATTAAGGATATCACAGTATAAGTACGCATTAAGGACATCACAGTATAAGTGTGCATTAACGGCATCACAGTATAAGTGTGCTTTAAGGATATTACTGTATAAGGGCGCATTAAGGACATCACAGTATAAGTGTGCATTAAGGATATCACAGTATAAGTGTGCATTAAGGATATCACACTTTGTGTGCTTTACTATTCTCTCATGATCACACTTTTTTGAGCAAATAATGAATGATGGCATAACAACTGTCTTGCAGCACAACAGTGGCAGTGAGAACTACATGATCTGAATTTAACACTGTATTTTTTGAAAGTAAAGTAATTCTATATATATTAGGTTTGTCAGTTGAGGATCGGAGAAATTGAATTCCACTTTTTTTTTTCACAAAAATTACTTGTAACCCTACTTGAACAGATTCATATGGACAATATCTGTTTTGGTTCTCTTCCCACTGCAGAAATGTCATCACCACCCCTCTTAAGCACATTTACAACATTTGCATCATGATTAATATTATGTCAAATTTTTGGAAATCATCTTCTGTTAGACAAGTATCAAAAGAAACCAAGCCCTCTTCTTGCAATCACTTCTGCTCCATCTCCATCCTTCTCACCCTTGGTAAAATTCTTGAAAAATTATACATAACTAGCTTTCCACTTACCTACAAAAATGCCACCTGCTCTCCATCAAACAGCATAGATTCTGGGCTGGTAGGAGCACAGTGACGGCTCAGTGTACCCTGCCTGATAACATCTTAACTAATATGGATAAAGGAAATCTTACTGGAGCTCTGTTCATTGACTTAGCCTATGCCTTTGACATGGTCAGCCATCCATAGGTTCATAGGTTCATAGGTTCATACTAGGCTATCTGCCCTAGGGCATTTATAAGCCTAGCCAGAGTGTGTTTGGCTTTCGCCACCCATTTTAAATTAATTTTGCTATGCCCTTTTTCGAGGTTAGTATACTGTGCCTCTGACTAACAGTGACACAGAAGTGATACCTGGGGTAAACCTACGATCCCCCATCCACTCATCAAGATTCCTCTTGAAGAGAGTCAATGAGGGACTCTGCCTAACCTGGACTGGGATTTTATTCCAGAGTGAAGGGAGCCTCTGGGATATGAATCTGTCCCTCCAGCATGTCCTATTTATTTCAGTGCTGAGGTTCAAGTCTCTCAAGTGCATAGCTCGATGGGATTTGGATTTTCTGAGGTGCAGCATGTCCATTAATTCCGGTTTGGACATGGCTTTATACGTCAGGCGCAGATCGCCTCTGAGCAGGCGGTATGCCACTGAGTAGAGCTGGAGTTTCTTTAACCGGGTAGCATATGGCATCTGTTTGAGCCCTTTGATCCTCTTGGTGAGGTACTTTTGGGGTCTTTCCAGTTGCTGCAGGTGTCTGGTAAGGTACATCCCAAAAGGGGCATCCCAATCCTACTTCTCCTTCTGCAAGACATTGGGGTTATCCCTCATGCCATTGCATAGTTCAAAGACTTTCTATCAAACCATTCATTCCAGGTAAAGATAGGACCTAGTCTTTCCAACAGTTCCCTCGTTCACTCTGGAGCCCCTCAGGTCTCCAATCTAGCACCTCTTCTATTCTCTATGGGTCTGATCCCTTCCATCATACAACTGAAACTCATAAGGACCTTCTTCAGCTAAAGCACTGGCGAAATTCTAATTAACTACATCTCAGTCTATGTTATTTGGCACCTGTAAAACATTATTCTGTCTGCCTAATTAATCACTAAACTTCCATGAGCACATAGAAAAGTGGAAAGAGCCAAGATCAAAAGTTTACTCCTCTGGGTCAATAAAATGTCTCAGTTCCTCTCAGCAAGAGCTGCTGTAGAGAAAGATATCCTCTTGGCCTGACTTGGGTATGGTCTTCCCTTGTTTGCTTAGACCTCTGTCAAAAACACTGCTACCCTTCATATCCTCGCCAATAAAATACGTCAATTCATAGCTAATTTACCATGGAATGATCACCACTGCCTTACTCTTTCAAAGGCTAAATGGATTCCATTACAGGCCAGATCAAATCTTCTTTTTGGTTCCTTACTCTTCAAAACACTCAAACTTCAACTCCCTTCTCCTCCCACTCCCAAACTTCTTACTACCACTCAATCCTTAAGAAGCAAAGCCAGATCTTGTCCCTCCCTTCAATTCCCTCTTCTCAAACACTACTAGCCATTGCTTCTCTGCACTGGCCTTAAAACTATGGCAGTCACTTCCTCCTGATTTAACTGAGCACACAAAGTACTCCTTGTTCAGGCCACAATTCAAACAATACTTATTAAAACAGTTGGACTGCAACTGTCCTTCTAAAGGACATGTCACATAAACCAATATCTCCAACTGCATAGTACCTTTACCTCCCATATACCTGATCCCCCTGATTAATTTACTCATCCTAAGCTGTGATTCAGTTTACCACACCATTGCTGACATAAAACCACTGTACATAATCTAATCTCCTCTTTCATCTTACCGGTCTCTACTAGCTTTTCTAACGTCGCAACTACTATCCCTATCTCCACCATTTCTACTTCTCCTACTTTGAATCTATTCTACCTTTTGTTCTACCTTTTGTATTCCAATTATGTCACTGTACATAGATTGAGTTTGTCAGATCATGTATGTATATAGTGTTTGCCAGATTTTCTGTACTTACTCATAGATATAAACCATTGTTATTTGTACACTGTACATTATTTTGTTAAATTATGATGTAACCCAGGATGACCCTGTAACTGGACATTGTCTGATCAGTGTTCTACCCCAGTAAACACATTTAAATAAATAAATAAATTTGATATGAACAGTAGCCAATAACACATATCCTTTAAGGTCTCTGCTTTCCTTGAGCATATACAAACTGGTCCTGTATCAGGGAGTTAAGCTTGTGAAAGACAATCAGTTTGATTCTGTGTTGTTGTACTGTATACTCTATGACTGTGAGGTTTACTAGCAGTGTATACCTCAGGGTATCACTGTATCTGCTGTTGGACTGTGTGCACTCTGTTACTGTTTACAGATAACGATAGCACGGTTAGCACAGGTTGTGTACTTAGACTTCTGAGTTAGCTTGTGATGACATACCATGCTGAACACTTGTGGGAACATATCTTGTCTATTGTATTAGTTCTTTTCCTTTTTCTGAAGCAATATATTACTCTACTCTGAGTATCACATCTATGAGTCCCACTCACTACATTTCACATTGTTTACAGTGGCAACTGCTGAGCTTAAAACCATGAACAGAAACACTAATAAAACAATAAGCAGAAAATAAAAATCAAATGTAACTTTATTCATACACAGACTCAAGTTAGGGCTTGTTTACATTTGTAGTTATTCAGACAAAGATCTTTTTTCACAAAAATGGCACAGATTATCAATTTATAACTTGCACTTTAAAGGTCTGGCTTTTAACATATTTAAATAAATATTGTCATACTCCACTTCAATAAAGAGACAACAAACCAAATGGACCTTTGATGACTTGATAACATAACATATTGCATCATAGGTTCATAGGTAGGTAGTAGGCTACTGGCCTTGGGGCCTATATAAGCCTAGCCAAAAAGGTTCCCTGGCTTTCTCCACCCAAGAAAATTATTTTACTTTGCCCCTGTCAAGCAGTGCCACAGAAATGATCCCCGGGGTGAATTTTCTATTTTCCATCCAGTCATCAAGGTTTTTCTTACAGAGGGCCAATGAGGAGCTTTGCTTGACATGAATGGGTAGTTTGTTCCAGAGTATGGGAAGTCTCTGGGACAGGAATCTATCCTTCCAGCATGTTCTGTTTATCGTGGTGACTAGGTTTAGGTCCCTGGAGCATGTGCTTCGGAGAGATTGGGATTTCTTTAAGTGTGGCATTTCCAACAGCTCTGGGTTTGACATAGCTTTGTATGTTAGACAGAGATTGCCTCTGAGTAGGCGATATGCGACGGGGTAGAGCTGGAGTTTTTTGAGACGGTCTGCATATGGCATCTGTTTGAGGTCAGTAATCCTCTTAGTGAGGTATTTCTGTGGCCTTTCCGATTGTTGTAGGTGTCTTGTGAGATACATGACAAACGAGGCATTGTACTCTATAATGGGTCTGATGAGGGATGAGTAGAGAAAAACAATGACCTCCTTTTTTCTAGAGGAGAACCATTTTTGTGATGAGGTGTGCCATGTAGAAGGATTTCCTGACTACTGTGGCAATGTGGTTATCAAAGGAGAGACTACTGTCCACCTGTGTCCCAAGGTCTCTTATTACACTTTCAGTGTTTAGTGAGCTACCGCCTATGTGGTAGTTCATGGGTACCGAGCTTTTCCCAAAGGGGATGACAATACAATCCTTAGCATTGAGTTTGAGGCCACGACTTTGCCACCATGCATCTGTGTCTGTGAGTCCCTTTTGTAGAATGTCTACATCATTAGGTGATTCTATTATGGCTCCCAGTTTGCAGTCATCTGCAGACTTTGTTAGCCAAAGACCTTATGTGTTGGCCTGCACTTTAGGGAAGTAGATGGCAAACAGGAGAGGACCCAGGACCGAACCCTGTGGTACTCAACTCATCAATGGTCTGAAGTCAGACTTGAAGTCGGCTACTTTTACTGTGTGGATTCTGTCAGTGAGCCAGTTGGCAACCCTTCTTGTGACATAGGGATATATGCCCAGTTTAGTGAGTTTATCTATAATTCCAGAGTGGGGGATGGTATTGAAAGCCTTGGTGAGGTTAAGATAGGCTGTGTGCACTACCTTGCTCTCATCTGAGGCTCTAGTGACTGCTTCAAAGAAGTCAATCAGGTTTAGTAGGCATGATCTACCGTTTACAAACCCAAACTGAGTGGGGTCCAGGATTTGGAGGTTACTTATGTCTTTGTTTATAAGCTCCAAGATGATACATTTCCATGGCCTTGCAGACCAGGCTCATCAGGCTAATGGGGCAGTAGTTTTCAAGGTCTGTGATGGCACCCCCTTTGTGGAGTGGGATAACCGTCACTGTGCGCCATTCAGTAGGCATATAGCCTGAGGTGAGGCTATGATTGAACATGGTACTTAGGTGGGGTGCCAGTTCGTTCTGTAGTTCATGCAGTATGCACCCTGGGATGTTGTCCAGTCCCATGGATGCTGTGTTCTTGGCTTTGGAGAGTGCGGTCTTTACTTGTTAATCCATGATTATAGGGGCTTTGCATTCTTCCGGTATTAGGGTGGGCCTTTTGGAGGGGGGGGGTAAAATTAGCACTGAACCTATCTGCCAGGATGTTGGCAATATCAGTTGGTTCTGTATATTTGGTGCCATTGTGCTGTAGCTCAGAGCAGATCTGAGTGTTGCCCTTGAGATTCTTGACATAGCTGTAGAATGCTTTGTAGTTGTCTTTGGAGTCAGTGGCAATTTTATTTTCAAAACTGGCTTTGGAGGATTTTATGAGGGATCTCAGCTTCTTGCTGAGGATGACCAGGGAGTTCCTCAAATATTGGGATTTTATTCTTTTTTGCAACAGCTTCTTCCTTCTGTTGTAGAGTTTGTTTATGGCAGGGGACCACCAGATTGGCTTCCTTTTTTTGGAGAATAGCTTCTTGGTTCTGTTGGGGATGGCACTATCCATGCACTTGTGTATGTGCTTATACAGTGCATTTGTGTAAGATTCAGCAGTCGTACTTCTATTTTCCATCTGTATGGGTGTCGTGAAGTTTGTCACTTCTGTCTTAGGAAGCATGAAGTTGACTTTGGAGTAGTTTTTGATGGTGGTTTCCTTAATGGGGGGTGGGGGTGGGATATGGATGTCTAGGTGATTAGCTTGTGGTCAGATCTGACCAGCAAGGAGTTGACCTCTGGCATGGAACACTGGTTACTGATATTGGTAATGACCAGGTCCAGGATATTACTGCCCCCTGGTGGGGGTGTGGACAAGCTGATCCAAGGCATTGGAATTTTTGAATTCCAGAAAATGTTGAGCAAATTGAGTTGGTACATGAGTAGTTTTCCCAGATGATGGTGGGGTACTTGAAATCGCCCATAATTAAGGTATTGGGTTGTACCTTAATATTTTCCAGTATGTTAAGAAATGAAGAGTGGGAATCCTGGGGCATGGTGGGGGATCTGTAACAAGCTACAACCTGGATTGCAGTCTTTCCCAGTGTTAGTTGCACTTGGATAATTTTGGATGTATTATGTTGAGCAACTAGCCTGGAGGTGTGGATATCCTTAATGAATCTGGACACGCCTCCGCCTTCAGTGTTTCAGTCCAGGTTAGGTGGCCGAAAGGTGTAGTATGAATTGTAGCCTGGTAATGTAGGGGTGCTCTCTGGAGCCTTGATCCAAGTCTCTGTCATAGGTTCATAGGTTCATAGGTAGGTACTAGGCTATTGGCCCTAGGGCGTATATAAGCCTAGCCAAAGGTACCCTGGTTTTCGCCACCCAAGAAAATTATTTTCCTGTGCCACTGTCGAGCAGAGCCACAGAAGTGATCCCCGGGGTGAATTTCCTATCTCCCATCCAATCATCAAAATTTTTCTTGAACAGTGCTAATGAGGAGCTTTGTTTGATATAGATAGGTAGTTTGTTCCAGAGTATGGGAAGTCTCTGGGACAGGAATCTATCCCTCCAGCATGTTCTGTTTATTGTGGTGATGAGGTTTAGGTCCCTAGAGTGTGTAGCTCGAAGGGATTGGGATTTCTTTAAGTGGAGCATGTCTAAAAGCTCTGGGTTTGACATAGCTTTTTGTGTTAGGCAGAGATCGCCTCTGACTAGGCGATATGCAACGGAGTAAACGGAGTAAAGCTGCAGTTTTTTGAGACGGTCTGCATAGGGCATCTCTTTGAGGCCGGTAATCCTCTTTGTGAGGTATTTCTGTGGCTTTTCCAGTTGTTGTAGATGTCTTGTGAGGTACATACCAAAAGGGGCATTGTATTCTATAATGGGTCTAATGAGTGACAAGTAGAGGGGAACAATGACCTCTTTTTTCCTGGATGAGAAACCTTTTGTGATAAGGTGTGCCACATAGAAGGATTTCCTGACTACTGTGGCGATGTGATTATCAAAGGAGAGACTACTGTCTACCTGTGTTCCAAGGTCTCTTATCACACTTTCAGTGTTAAGTAGACTACCACCTATGTGGTAGTTCATGGGTACTGAATTTTTACCAAAAGGAATGACATTGCACTTTTTGGCATTGAGCTTGAGGCCATGGCTTTGACACCAGGCATCTTTCTCAGCAAGGCCCTTTTGTAGGATGTCCACATCTTTTGGAGTTTTGATTATGGCTCCTAGTTTGCAGTCATCTGTGAACTTCATTAGCCAAAGACCTTCTGTGTTGGCCTGTACTTCAGAGAAGTAGATACCAAACAGGAGAGGACCCAGGACTGAACCCTGTGGTACTCCACTTGTCACTGGTCTGAAGCTGGATTTGGAGTCTGCTACTTTCACAGTGTGGGTTCTGTCAGTGAGCCAGTTGGCAACCCATCTTGTGACATAGGGATTTATACCTAGTTTAGTGAGTTTATCTATAATTCCAGAGTGGGGGATGGTGTCAAAAGCCTTGGCGAGATCTAGATAGGCTGTGTGAATCACCTTACCCTCATCTATGGCTTTGGTGACTGCTTCAAAGAAGTCTATCAGGTTTAGGAGACATGATCTGCCTTTTACAAACCCGAACTGGGTGGGGTCCTGAGTTTGGAGATTACCAATGTCATTGTTTATAAGTTCCATGATGATACGCTCCATAGCCTTGCAGACCAGGCTAGTTAGGCTAATGGGGCGGTAGTTTCCGGGGTCTGTGGTGGCTCCCCCTTTGTGGAGTGGGATAACTGTCGCTGTGCACCATTCAGTGGGCACATAGCCTGAGGTAAGGCTATGATTGAACATGGTACTTAGGTGGAGTGCCAGTTTGTTCTGTAGTTCATGTAGAACACAGCCTGGGATGTCATCAGGTCCCATGGATGCTGTGTTCTTGGCTTTGGATAGTGTGTTTTTTACCTGTGCAGCCATGATTACAGGAACTTTGCATTCTTCTGGTATAGAGATGGGCCCTTTAGGGGATGACAGAGGGGTAAAGTTAGCACTGAACCTATCTGCCAGGATGTTGGCAATATCAGTTGGTTCTGTATATTTAGTGCCATTGTGCTGTAACTCAGAGCAGATGTGACTGTTGCCATTGAAATTCTTGACAAAGCTATATAATGCTTTGTGGTTGTCTTTAGATTCAATGGCAATTTTGTTTTCATAACTAGCTTTGGAGGATTTTATGAGGGATCTCAGCTTCTTACTGAAGCTGACCAGGGAGTTTCTCCAATCATGGGATTTTACTCTTTTTTGCAACAGTTTCTTTCTTATGTTGTAGAGTTTGTTTATGGCAGAGGACCACCAGATTGGCTTCATTTTTTTGGAGGATAGCATCTTGGTTCTGTTAGGGATTGCACAATCCATGCACTCATGTAAGTCCTTATAAACTGCATTTGTGTAGGATTCAGCATTCATACCTCTATTGTCCATCAGCATGGGTGTCGTGAAGTTTGCCACTTCTGTCTTAAGAAGCGTGAAGTTGGCTTTGGAGAATTTTTTTACTGTGGTTTCCCTAATGGGGGATGTGGATGTCTAGGGTGATTAGCTTATGATCGGATCTGACCAACGAGGAATTGACCTCTGATGTGGAGCACCAGTTGCCCATGTTGGTAATAACCAGGTCTAGGATTTTGCTGCCCTTGGTGGGGGTGTGGATAAGTTTATCCATGGCATTGGAATTTATAAATTCCAGAAAACGTTGCACACAAGAGTTGGTACATGAGTAGTTTTCCCAGTTAATGGTAGGGCAGTTGAAATCGCACATTATTAGGGTGTTAGGTTGTACCCTAATATTTTCCAGTGTATTAAGAAATGAGGAGTGGGAATGCTGGGGCATGGTGGGGGATCTGTAGCAAGCTACAATTTGGATTGCGGTCTTGCCCAGAGTTAGTTGCACTTGGATAATCTCGCATGCATTTTACTGAGCAACTAGCCTGGAGGTGTGGATATCCTTAATGAATATGGACAAGCCTCCGCCTTTAGTGTTTCAGTCCAGGTTAGGTGGCTGAAAGGTGTGGTATGAATTATAGCCTGGTAATGCAGGGTTACTCTCTGGAGCCTTGAACCAGGTCTCTGTCACTGCACAGATGTTGATGTTCTCCATTTTAAGGAGTGCCTCGAGAGAGTGTATTTTGAGGTTTAGACTTCTAGCATTGAGTAGCAATACCCTCAGATTCTTCTTGCCTGTACCTGTTAGGGTGGTGAATTTGTCATTTGAACCTTGCCTAAAAAAGGCACTATAGGGGTGGCTAGAGCCTTAGCCAGTATCCAGAATCCCAGGGGCAACAGGTGCAGGCCATCTCTGGCAAAGCATCGTGGCTTGTCGATCATGTCATCCCAGGCAGACAGATACTGGATCCCCTTAGAATGACACCAGAAGCTTAGCCAATTGTTGAAGTCAATCAGTTTGTCCTTGTACTGTGATATCATTCTGGGTGATGGCAGGATGCTACTCAGGGCTAGGGTCATACCTGCCTGGGCTACAAGATTGGACAGCTCCTCCATGTCCCTTTTCATGTAGTCCAAGGAGGTACGTCTCAGGTCATTCACACCAACATGGACAATGACAGAGTCATATTTGTACTTGTTGTGGAGTAACCTGAGTGTATGAGTTATGTGGCGGATCCTGGCACCCGACAGGCAGCTGACAGTAACTTTCTCCTTGTTTAGCCTGTTGAGTGGAACATCAGTGTGCCTGACTATAGAGTCACCTATGACTAGAGTGCTGGGTACGTTGTTATGCCTTATGGGCTGTGGTTGAGTGGCACACTGAGTTTGTGGGCTATGTGTCATTTGGGTTGTGTTGGGGGGTGGAGGTTGCTTGTGTATCTGCTTTGGAGGTCCCTGTTGCTTGGGCAGGTTTTTACTGAGAGCCTCCACGAATGTAGGTGTGTGTTTTGTGTTTCTATGTGTGTGTTTTGGTGGTGTAGGTTTTGAGGGACTATGTGCTGAGTGTGGTGTGGTGCAAGTGTTTACCTTCTCCTCTTGACTGTCTAGTCCAGTCTTGGGTGAAGAGAGCTTTGCTTCCAGTTTGGCTATATAAGTGCATCTCTCACAGGTTGTAGTGTTGGGTGGTAGGAGGAGAGGGTTGTCTGTGTACATGAGGCAATTACTGCATTGCCCCAAGATGCCCAGATTCATCAGGTAGACAGGAGAAAACACCGGGGGCTGACCCTTAGACATGCCTGGATAGGTGCTTATTTGTTAAGTACTAGAAACTGTTTTCCTCTAGACAGTGAGGAATGTTGAGTGCTGTCGTAATTTGTAGCTTATTTAGTGCTTACAATAAGTTCTGAACAAGTGCTGAAACAAAAAACTGGCTAGTTCTAAGAAACAAAATTAAGCTAGAAGGCTTCCCTCCAACACAGAAAGGCTTGGGCCCTAGAAGCCTACAAATAGTTCTGGACACTGCAAATCTATATCCAGGCTAGACTACCCACAGGAAAGGCAGGAAACAAGCTTAGAAAAAGTTTTTTTTTTTTTTTTTTTTTAAGTGGAAAGAGAGAAAGGAGTAGCAGAAACTAAGCTGATTGGCCTTCTCAAATGTTCTCCCTGTACTGGGTAGAATGAGGTAGTGACACTAGACTGGGAGGAGGGTCCCAGATCAAATTTACACTAGGGGTGGGCAACTGCAAAGCCACCAACTATAAAAACACTATACCAACAGGGAGGGAGGATGGGAAACAAACTGCAGAAATGTTTCTCACAGCTGAAAAGCAGTAGTGAGCCTTTAAATGAAAGTTTTAAACAGCTAAAGGAGCCTCTAGAAAAAAGAGTTTAACTGCAACAAGTGATCAGAAACAAACAACCCAACAGATGCTTAATAAAAGTGGACAATTTCCAGTTAATACCTCACACACAGTGAAACTAGCTAGAAAAATACACAGTACACAAAGTGCTATAAATAACAAAGAAATAAAGAACAAAATAAACAAAAACAGGATACTTAATGTTATATATTATAGCTCCGAGTTTGCTCAGTGTCCTTCCTTCGATTAGCTCAGTGTAAAATGGCAGACCACTCACAACTGAACTTCTTAGGTAACAGAAAGTTGAAACCTGAGACAGCTTTTAAGAAAGAAATCTCAAAAGAACCAATGAGGTGCTTAGTCTAAGCTGTAGTCCAGGTGACATCAGTCAGCCAATGACCTCAAACAATTCTCTCTCACTGAAATGCCTGATGGCTTTGGCTAAACCAAGATGTCCCTGAATATGTGCTCAGACACACAGCCTCCACAAACACTAGGCCCAAATACAAGCCTGAATATGGAAATGCTACAAATATCCCCACTACTTAGAAACAAACTGCAGAAATGTTGATGTTCTCCATTTTTAAGAGTACCTCGAGTGAGTGCATTTGAGGTTTAGACTTCTAACATTGAGTAGCATTACCCTCAGAGTTTGCTTGATTGTTCCTGTTACGGTGGTGAATTTAGCATTTGAACTTTGCCTAAAAAAGGCACTATAGGGGTGCATTGTTTCAATTTATCTGTTAATCACAAGAAAACATCCTTAAACCGTCCATCAGGGCAGCATACCTCTGCTCACATTGCCCAAATAAGCAATATCCTCATGTCCACTCACTTATTCTTAAACATTAAGCAACGTCCAACCACTCACTTTCACCCCCAAACTTCCTTACACCAAACCAAACACCAGAGGGAGGACAGAAGAGGGACATGCCTGCCCGTCTTCTCCACCTAAGCACCTCTTGACTGAGAAATCAATCATACCTGCTCCAGAAAAAGAGGGAAGGCTGGGTAGGTAACATGATCATACCAAAATGTGCTCCTAAAACCAAGTACCCACACATAAAACTACTCTAAGCCCTACTGTACACCTACATCACTTCCTCCCTCCTTACTACAATAAACAACCCTTCCCTACCTAGCCTTAACTCATACTAAAGTTACAATCCCTGTTTAATCTCTTCCCCAACCCAGCCCACCCCTCACTTATTCACCTGCCCTCACATATTGAAGATGTCCTCTAATAAATGAGCCTAAATGAGACTGATGCATGGTGTCAAAGCCATGGTCTCAAGCTAAATGCAAAAAAATGCATAGTAATCCCCTCTGGAAAAAACAGAGTACCCGTAAACTACAACATAGGAGGTAATCCCCTGAAATCTGAAGAAGAAATAAGGGATCTAGGGACCCAAGTAGATAGTCAGCTTTCCTTTGATAACTATGTTGCCAAAGTGGTTAGAAAATCCTTCTATGTGACCCATCTGATCACAAAAGGGTTCACATCAAGATCTAAGGATGTAATGGTGCCCCTCTACTCTTCCCTCATCAGACCCATTATTGAGTACAATGCACCAATTGGAATGTACCTGGCTAGACATCTCCAGCAGCTGGAGAGACCACAGAGGTACCTAACCAAGAGGATTACTGGTCTCAAACAGTTGCCCTATGCAGCACGATTGAAAAAGCTAAGACTGTTCTCTGTTGCATACCACTTTTGCAGAGGCAATCTTTGTCTAACTTACAGAGCCATGTCCAACCCAGAATTGTTGAACATGTTTCATCTTAGCAAAACCAAATCTACTTGAGCTACATGCTCAAGGGATATAAACCTCAACGCAACAATGAATAGAACATGCTGGAGGGATAGATTCACTTTGCAGAGACTTCCCTTACTATGGAACAGGGTCCCGATCTACATAAGACAGAGCCCCTCACTATCACTCTTCAAGAGGAACCTTGATGAGTGGATGGGTAATAGAAAGTTCACACCAGGTATCACACCAACAGCACTACTAGATAGGGGCCAAGGGTACTAGATGCTAGTACAAGGGTCTAGGGAACTACTAAAGGGGCGGTGAATACCGCACAACATCGCTGGGCTAATATATGCCTTCGGGCAAATAGCCCAGTACCAACCTATGAACCTATAAATTAGTTTGTTCCCAAACCTCATTTCTCATTAAAGCAGCAAGTATACTCACTGTAAAAATAAATATAGGCACGTGTGTATGTATGTATATGTGAGTGTAAAATATATAAATTAGTTATAGGTGTCTATATATGTATATGTATATATATATATATATATATATATATATATATATATATATATATATATATATGGGTCTACTTCATTTGCCCTAACTTCCAATTGCCTGACACCCATTTGCCCAACCCCATTTGACTGACATTTCATTTGCCTGACACTTCATTTGACTGACAAGTATTATTGGCAAATAAATGGAATATGCCCCCTTCCCCACTGTAGTGCAACCCTGGAGTTAGAATATATAGTTGGGGGGTGGGGGGCAGAACCCCCCCACACTTAATTTCATATTATATTGTTTGGTTTTGATTTAATATTGCTTAGTAAAACAAAAGTAAGTGGGGGCTTCACCCCCCCATTGTGGGGGGCTGTGCCCCCCATACCCCCCTAACTATATATTCTAACTCCAGGGTCACACTACAGTGGGGAAGGGGGCATATTCCATTTTCTTGCCAATAATACTTGTCAGTCAAATGAAGTGTCGGGAAAATAAAATGTCAGTCATTTGGTCTCGGGCAAATGGGTGTCAGGCAATTGGAAGTTAGGGCAAATGAAGTAGATCCATATATATATATTTGTATATATATATATATATATATATATATATATATATATATATATATATACACACACACACACACACACACACACACACACACACACACACACACACACACACACATATAAGTATATGAGTTTACAGTAATACACATAATTTGAACTACATTCATCAATGCAAAATATATTAATGAAGAGACTAGCAAATTAGGCAAACAAGTCTACTTTTACTTTTTTTTTTTTTTGTTGGGGGTAGTCCTCCTTCACCACACATTGCCCGTTAATTTATATATACCAACTCCAAGATCTCACAAAAATAGAGAAAGAAGAAAATTCCCCTTTCCCTTGTATTAAATGATCTTGGACAAAAAATAGCGTTCCATTGCATTTCTTCAATATGCATGACATTCAGTCACTTTGATTTGATTGTCATACATTTGAAAAAATTGTAGTTCGACCAAGTCGGTAGAACCCAAATATATATATATATATATATATATATATATATATATATATGTATATATATATATATATATATATATATATATATATATATATGTATATATATATATATATATGTGTGTATGTATATATATATATATATATATATATATATATATATATGGATTCACTTTAGAAGCTCGAAATACTGAAATATCAAAATTCAGTATTTCAAGTCCATAAAGTGTAATCCTGAGAAGAGCAAAAGCTCAGAAGTGCGAAATTCAAAACCTCGAATACCGGAGGTTTTGCATTTCGTGCTTCTGAGGTTTTGCTGTGGTTATAGATTCAGGTAAGTGTGTATGTGTTAAGGGTTTGGGTAGGGGCTGTGGTGTGTGTCAGTGCGTTTTGTTGCTGTGATGTGTGTGTGCGAGAAGAATGTAGCTTGTGTGGTGGTGTTTTGTGTGTGTGTTTGTATGTAGTGTTACCTTGGAGTGAGAATATTTAAGTAGGGGGATGTTGGGAGCGCATCCCCCCACATAGGGGGTGCAGGGGGGCTTGCCCCCTGCTTTTATGTAGTAGAGAGCTTGTGTTTGTGTGTGGAGAGGAAGGTGTGTGTGTGTGTGTGTGTGTGTGTGTGTGGAGTAGAAGTGCAAAATTCAAAATCTCCAGAGTGTGAGATTTTGAGTTTTGCAGTTCTGAGTTTTTGTGGTTTTAAATTTTTGACTTTATAGCTTCGAAGTACTGAATTTTGACATTTCAGTATTTCGAGGATATAAATAAAAATGGCCACCAGTGAAAAAAATACAAATAAGACCAAACACTGGAGCAGCAGTGGAAGCCACCAACCAGGAATTAGCGTAAAAAAACTCTTTACTTAATGCTTTCGTCAGAACAACTTCTTCAGAAATACAATTACAAACATTTTTACACAGACTTATATACTTACACTCTCATGTCCCTCCCACTAATCAAATTACATTAAATTACTTAATTGACAATCAACTTCTCAGATAAAAAATCTTAGATAAAAATCTTAAAGTGTATAGCAACAGACCATAACACGATGAACACATTTAAACACAAAAATTAAAACAAATGTGTATACAGTAAACCATAAAATATGAATATACATCAACATTCTATCTACTATCTGATAAAAAACATTTAATACTGATAGATTCATTAAGGCCTGGAAAACTATCAGCACCCAGTCTAAGCTGCCATAATGATTCTTTTCTCTCTACTCTGTTTTTTATATTGCCACCTCATAAATCAATGTCAACTTGTTCCAACACACTGAAAGTAATTTTTTTTATAAGAACTACAAATTACAGTGTTTGAACAAAGCATTTTTATCATATTTAGTTCTGATGGCATAGTAATGTTCTTTTATATGTGTGTTAAGATTCCTGGTAGTCATACCTACATAAAAAGCAGTACAGCCCGGACATAAAGCAACATACACTAAATTGATGGAATTACAGCTGAATCTTCCTTGTACACTAATAGTTCTATCTAAATGGGGTAAGTTTATGAAATGTGCCTCATGAATGTATCTACAGGCACTGCAATAGAAGCATTTAAACATTCCCATAGGTTTATTTGATATGGGCATAGATTTCAAATTGTCATTCTTTTCTAACAAATTCTTAATAGTGTTTGATTTCTTTAACACAAAACTGGGTTTATTACCCAAAATAGTAGATAATTCGTTATTGCCAGAAATAATCTTCCATTTGTCTGTGACTACTGCCTTAATTTTATTACTATCAACAGACATATTAATAATACATCTATGCACAGATGGTAAAGCAGTAAGACCTACCGTAGTACTAGATAAAGACTGAAAATTAACATTCTTAACTTGCAACCCTTTTAATAATATTGGGGAAACTTCAGTATTCCTTCTGTCTGCAATATCAGTGCTGATGTCACAAAGTAAAGATAAGGGGTAACTTTTAACCACAAACAATTCAGTAATAAAGTCAACTTCTTCATGAAATGCCATATCATCAGTTGTCATATGAGATGCTCTTATGCACTGACTTTTAGGTACATTCTTTTTAATATACATAGGATCATTACAACCAAAATACAGATAATTATTTACATAAGTAACTTTCCTATAAATGCTACTTGCAAAGCATTTACTAATAGGATATAGATATATATGTACACACACACACACACACACACACACACACACACACACACACACACACACACACACACACACACACACACACACACACACACACACACACACACACACACACATATATATATATGTGCACACATACACACACACACACACACACACACACACACACACACACACACACACACACACACATATATATATATATATATATATATATATATATATATATATATATATACGCACACATGTTACAAGTAAAGTCTTACTCTGCAGTATCCTTTGTGCAGGTAGACCATATAGAAAAATCACAATTACTTTATTACATTAGTACAACTGCAGAGTACTGGTTTAGTACCAAATGATACAATTATAACGGTTTGAAATGTCACTTATGGTTCAGATTGATGACACTGGTCAACAAATACATCAGGTAGAAGGTAACTGCTCTGCAATCGGACTTGTTTCCTGAACATCAAGTTTATCTTACTGGCATGCAAATGATGGTAATGTCCACAAGAGAAGAAGCATGATGTCATTTTGTGGGTTATTGTATTCAAAATGTATTTATGTTCAGAAGTTGAACATTATATAATATATGGTGTATTCTCAAATGATACAAAGGCTGATGCAAAATAGTTCCCCTTAGTTTGCCTCAGGATTTGTTACTGAAAAGTAGAAGTTGAGTGTCCAGCAACTGCAGGAGGGAATAAAACACTTTGAAGCATCCAGCACTGAAGAAATGATGTGGCAATTAGCATGACAGCTACCCATTTACTCATTCACTCCAATGAAACTTAGGATGTTTGCACTGTAACTTCCAATGGGCGGGGCCTAAGCCATTTGACAGAATCAAATTATGTCCTCACATTTCAAATAAATGTTCATATCTCTGGAACAACAGGAGTTATGAAAGAAGTATAAATTTCGCATTCTTCAGCACAAACTGTTTTAATATGGGTAGTAGTCTTTAGGTTCTAGGTCTTCAACTGAATTTTATATGTCACAGTAAACACAGTAACTATTACATTTGTAATATTTTGTGTGCTTCCCAAAGTATGTATAAGCAACACAGATAATATGTATTGAAAGCAGTTTTAACTTATATTTTTCAAATAAAATTTTTAATTAATGTACAAAATTTATATTTATTAGCATAAGCACTTTACAACAAGTTTACAATACTGAACAAATATAACTATTTCTATATTTACAGGTGATTTGTACTTAATATTTCACTTTTATATGCTGTTGTTGTAATGTGTTTTTAAATTAATTCATTTTATTGAATTGGATCATGTGATTTACTCAAGAAGGTTATTTAAGTTAGTATTTGAATTTTAGCTGTTACTGTGATGAAGCCCTGGGAGCTACAGGGTGAAAGCACTTAGTTTTGCTGTTCAATAAAGCCTTTTAAGTGTTTACTGGTTCTGTACGGATTTTGGTGGCATTTTTTATTTTAGTCAGTTCTGTGTTTCCGCTCCTTTGGGCAGTTCCTTGTGTGTTTTTTAGTAGTTACATATCACCCCGTTACCTACTACATTCGGTATCCACTTATTTCCACCATGGAAGGATTGTTACAGAACCTGGAAGAACTGTTGCATTTGATTAAACAGCAGAAAATTGCAACTGCCGGTAATTCGGATCAATCTGTTATTACTAACACCCAAATGGATTTATTAACTTTGCACACTACGCCTGGTTATTCAGGGACATCAAACAGTGGATCTGAGGGGATTAGCCGGTCCTGTAATGGATGTAAGGTCAATGAAATAGTTATTGATGCCCCTTCTTTTTCGTTAGCCCTATCAACACCACAAATAGAACTGTCTGACTGCCCTGAACAGGGGGAAGGACATGGTACTGTCCACAACCAGTTACGTAACTTTGAGAAACTGCTTACTAGGTTTAAGGCACTTCAAGTGGACAATTTGTTTTTGAAACGGTCTTTAGAGCTGAAACAGGTTCCAAAGGGTTTGAGACTTTGGAAATTTCTCAATGGTACTGAACCAGGCTCTTTGATGCATGGTGAACTCTTGGAGTTTTTTGACGGCAATGGTTTGGAATTGGTATGTATTATAATAAAAAAAATGAGCGAAAACTGTTGAGTTTTGAAAAGCAATTGACTGACATGAACAATAACATTATGAAGGATTTGTTATTTGAGGCCAATAAACCCTATTTTAATTGATTCTGATAAATTAGTTAAACAGAATATAGCTAGAAAATTAAAAAAGTTACAAAGGACACACAAGAGTACTGTAACAAAACAGTATATCCTTTACCTACCAACAGGAACAAGAGTTTTAATAATAACAGTAATAATATCACCAATTATAGTGGCAGTGTTGAGCAATTTTCTGAAGACATTGGTCACAATGATATTAATGTCAACAACAAGGATAGTAATTTTTTAGTATCACCAGAACTGCCCAGAAGGTCGCAGAGGTTAACCAACAGGAACCAGAGGAACAGGGGTGGGCAATGGAGAAATTGCTCCTACCAAGTGAACTAACAAGTGGTGAGGGTTCATTTTTTATTTAAACACTTTTCACCTAACCAGGACTTTGAACTCACTGAATTTAATGATGAAATAAGATGTAATATTACCACTAAAGATGGGTTTTCTGTTTACAACTTTTCTCAAATTGATATAAATGACAACCACATGTCTGTTCTTAGTAAAGGTTTTTCTTTTTTACCCAGTTTTTCACTGGACATTGCCAAGGTTCTTATTAATTTAAGACTTTTTACTAGGCAGTTGAATTTAAGAATGTTTTTTCATGACAAGCAAGAACTTGTTAATGAACAGAAATTTCTGAAAAGAAAAAGCACTTTTTTACCGCCAATGAATAGCAGTGTTCTATACTATGTGAGAGAAATGGATACGTGATGTTTTTCCCAATACTATGAAAGGTTGTGACAATTTAACACTTAATGAAAAGTATGTTTTCAGGCAATTATGTAATGACCACCAGGTCCAAGTTATGAAACCTGATAAGGGTGGTGGAGTTGTTCTGATGGACCACAATGATTATGTATTCAAAATGTATGAGCAATCGAATGATAGTTCCACTTATGGAAGAATTTTGAAAATTTATTGAGTTGACCATATGCTAAAATTGATTGGATACTATATGATTTTTTAACTCAAGCAGTGTTAGACTCACTTGAATACAAATATTTGGTTGTTGAGTCTCCAGTGACACCTAATATCTTTGGGATTCCGAAAATCCACAAGGCTCTACAAGACCTGCCATTTAGACCGACTGTGGTAGCAACAGGTTCTAAGACAGAACCTATGGCTGCATATATTCACTATTGGTATAAAACATTACTAAGTAATTTTGTCCATGTATTAAAAAACTCATGGCATTGCTTACAAGTTTTGACAGACAGTGAAATTGTAGATGATTTTTTATTTGTCACTATTGACATAATGAATTTATTCACAGTTATTCCACACAATGAAGGTTTGAAACTATTTCAAGAAAATGTAATGGTGGAGAATAATATTGACAATGTTAAAAGTCAATTGTTAGTGGAATTAATGGATTTGGTGTTGAACAATAATTTTTTAGGTTTTGAAGGAGAGCTTTTTCATCAAACATCAGGGGTAGCCATGGGGGCCAAATGTGCACCTATTTATGTTAACTTGGTGATGGCCCAATGGGAACAGAAATTTGTGTTTTCATCAGATTATTTTAGCAAAACTATAATGTGGCTAAGATTTTTGGATGATATATTAATTTTTTGGAAAGGTACCCAGGAAGAATTATCACATTTTATCACCTACCTCAATTCTACTACTTCATTTTTAAGATTCACAAACAAGGTAGCTGTGGAGAGTATAGATTACCTTGATATAAGACTGGTATGGGATAGGACCAACAAGAAACTTCAATCAACGATTTATAGGAAGGAAACATAGTGCAATTATTTTCTCCACTATAATAGTTGCCACCCTATGTATCAAAAGAAAAGCATAGTGAAAGGACAAATGGTACGCATTTCGAGATTAACAAGCAATGATATTGATTTTGTGAATGAGCTATACACATTAATTGGCATGTTTAGAGACAGAGGATACCGGTTTAAAATGTTGTTAAAAAACAGGAATTATGTTGTGCAGAATAGGAACAACAGGTTTGCTCCAATATTATGTACAGCATCAGGCAGTAGCAACAATGACAACAACAATAAAAAAGATTTGTCATCCGACAGTATGTTAGTATTTCCATACAACAAGGATGCTCTGACAATTACATCCATAGTTCACAATACATGGAATACAGTTTTTGATCATGACATTATGAACATTCTAAGATTTAATCCTAGAATTACCTTTAGTAGGGGTCCAAATATTAAAAATCTATTGGAGAAGCAACAAATAGGAATAAAAGGTTTAGTCTCTAGAATGTCAAAGTGTAATGCTTGTAAGGCTTGTAAATTTATTAATACTGGTCCATATGTTGCAATTGATGGCTATTTTTGTATCCTTTCATGTCCTGGTAAATGCAATTGTAACACCAAGATGGTGATCTATTTGGCCTCCTGTATGTTCTGTCCTGTTTTCTACATGGGTAAAACCACTAGGAAACTTAAAGAAAGGATTTTAGAACACAGCAGAGGTATTAAGAACAAGAAAAAAAGAAAATGCAGTATATATATATATATATATATATATATATATATATATATATATATATATATATATATATATATATATATATATATATATATATATTCAAAAAATTGTAATAATTTAAAAAATATGTTGTTCTTTGTCATTGATAGAGTGCTTGACTATGGTAGGGGTGGAGACTTGAATTTGTATGCTGAAAAATTAGAGTTGGAGTGGCAACTAAGAACTAATTCCACAGTCTATCCTGACATTAATGACAGTATCTCATTAGCTTCGGTGTTAAAATTAAGAGCACTAGAGATTTGAATGAATTATATTTAAAGTATGTCATGTATGACTTTTTTTGTCCTTTGGTTCCCAAAGTATGTATAAGCAACATGGATAATATGTATTGAAAACAGTTTTAACTTATATCTTTCAAATAACATTTTTAATTAATGTACAAAATTTATATTTATTAGCATAAGCACTTTACAAGTTGACAATAGTGAACAAATATAACAATTTCTATATTTACAGGTGATTTTTACTTAATATTCACTTTTATATGCTGTTGTTGTTGTAATGTGTTTTTAAATTAATTTTATTGAATTGGATCATGTAATTTACTCAAGAAGGTTATTTAAGTTGGTATTTAAATTTTAACTGTTACTCTGATGAAGCCCTAGGAGCTACAGGGTGAAAGTGCTTAGTTTTGTTGTTCAATAAAGCCTTTTAACTGTTTACCGGTTCTGTACAGGTTTTGGTGGCGTATTTTATTTTATTTAGTCAGTTCTGTGTTTCCGCTCCTTTGGGTGGTTCCTTGTGTGTTTTTTAATGTGTTACTTGGTTGTTGAAATATTTAGAAAAATGTGAAAATTATATCTTTATAAATTAATATCATAAAAACAACAGTTAATATCTATTTACCTGTACTAGACAAAAGTCAAATATTAATGCAGTTGAGTTTGCTATTGTGTGAGATTTAAGATGAAATCTTTTAAGACCATGTATATAGCATGGTCTTGGAATTATTTATGCAAATATGAACAAGCAATATTTGATGCCTAGAGGTGTCAGTAGGAGTTAACTGTAGATGGACCTGAAGACATCACTCAGATGTAATGAGCTGTATAGTAGTGAAAGTTTAATGCAAATGATAACTGAACTGTTTCAGTTGGAGCACTTCAAGGTGTTTGCTCTTGCCTTTATCTAGGCATCAGCTCCTACATATGTATTTTTCATTTGCATAAAATCCATGTTCTCCTGTAGAAGCAATAGTTTTTCTTTTCTCTACTGTTATGTGAACTCAGAGTAGGCACATAGAAGTTTGTTGATTCGGGGATAACCCCCTCATGAGGTTGGAGGGGGCATTTGCCTCTGAAAAAAAAATAAAATAAAATAACTAACTAAATAAATAAATAAAAAGCTTACCTCTAAAGCTGTTTTCATGGGGTTTTTCTATCATTTTTACATTTGAGTAAATTGCTGTCAATGGATCAACAGCATTCTGAATGTAATGTGTGCAAAGTTTTATGGATTGCTAAACAAATTGCAGACTTTAGCTCCAGTTAATTAATATTTAAAGAGAATATAACCATTTTTGCATAACCATATGAATCTATTACTCTATATAAATACTTAAAAGTTGAACTTTCATAAAATAACCCAAAGAGGAAATTAAGCTATTTCATAATACATGGCTGAACAGAAGACATAAGCTGAAGACTGTGAGCTGTATGGAGGGACCCATTTCTGTGTAGAATATACCATGAAGCTACCTACCTACACAAATCCACAAGCAGGAAGCATAGAAATAGTAATGGAAGCAGTTGTCAAAGAGATTTTATTTCATATGTAGGAAATTTCACACAGACCAGAATAATTGCTGGTTTAAACACAACTATGTTAGGAAATACCATAAGAAAGGAAGTAAAGGGGTTGGTGATTAAACTCTCTGGTTCTCAGCTCTAGGGTCTAAAATCATCCCTGAACTTGATCAGACTTTGGATGAAGCCTGTACATCTACCTATTCTTAATGATTTTCTACAGGATTGTCTGATTCCTGAACAAACTGCAAAGCACAAACTAGACATCCACAGTCTTTCTTTATACCAGTACAGTGAAGTTGAACTGGGATATAATATTTACTGATGAGATAAAAAAAAAAATCTAGGAATGGCCCCAATGATTGTTTATTCCAAAGGGAAAAATATTATGACCCTATTGGAATTGCCTTCGGGGGGGGGATCTATGGGTCATGGTACTATGGGGAAATGTGAAACTTGTAAGATGTGTAGGTTTATTTATGAAGGCCCTTATGTAGTAGTCAACAATTCTGATAATATATGCCATGCCCAGGGAAGTGTAACTGTAATATCTCCCACACTGTCTACTTGGCCACATGCTGCTCCTGTATTGCTTTTTATGGAGGGAAAATGGTCAAGAAAGTCAAAGACACAATACATCAGCAAATGTATGATATCAGAAAAAAGAAAATCACCAGTGCCCTATGTAGACATACTATTGAATGCCCCAACTATAAGCAGTTTTTATTTTTTGTTATAGATAGGGGGGTGGTAACAAATTTAAGCAGGGATTTTGAGACTTTATTTGAGTTCAAGGAACTTATCTGGCAGCTGAGGCTTAATGCCTTGGCTACCCAAGTATTAATGATTACAGTGTTCATATGTTCTCAGAAAAAAAACAGCTACAATTTGAATATGTGGATCAATATTACCAATTACTATTTACACAAGTTTTTATAAACTATTAATATTGATTTGTATGTAATTGGTAATTGGCATTTACTTGCTGATGAAAATATGTATGTAGGCAGTGTTTTATGTTTCATTTAATTTACAAGATTTCTTGTTGAGTGACATCAGTGATTTTATTAACTTGATTTGCTTCTGATTGGTTGTATGTTTTGTATATATCATTCCTGGTTATGGCAGACCATTACTCTGATGAAGTTTCATTAGTGTATAAGACAAAAGCATTCAGTCCTTAGTTTTAACCTTTTAATTAAACATGTAACAAAGTATAACAGTGGGCTCCAGTTTTGTGTTTATTTTTTTATTCCTCCCCTTGACCTACTGGCTGGTCAGTTACTGTCAACTGTATATATATATATATATGTTGCATTTGTCTTAGACCTTATGTTATGACACATGGTGGAAAAGAGATTGTGAATGACCAATTCAAGTACCTGGCTAATAAATATATTCATTTTAACAGTGGTGAGATTTCTGGATTGTGTAAAGACAAACTCCCTGACCCAGATAGTCAATACACCAACCAGGGGTACAGCCATACTGGATCTGGTCCTCACTAATATGGGAGAGTGCTGCACACTCCCTACTGTAATGTCTTCCCTGGTAAGATCAGACCACAGAATGGTCTCCTTTGAAGTAAAAATAAAACCTAGACCCCCAGCTAAACCTGGAATATTCAGGAAACAGTCTAAGGCTAACCTCCTGCTATTAAGTGAGAACCTGGCAAAATTTCAAGCCCCCATAAACCCTGAGAACACTGCTTCCTATGCAGAACTGTTCATAGAAACCCTGTACAAGCATGTAAATAGCTGCATAGAGGCAGCTGTACCGACCAGGAAGAAGTACAGAACTAACTCAAAAAAAAGCCACCCTGGTGGAATCACAACATCAATTGGCTGTATATCAGGAGGAAGAAAATCATGGCAAAAATTAGGATGTGCAGCACCCAGCAGGATAAAATCACTCTCATAGGTTCATAGGTTCATAGGTAGATACTAGGCTATCTGCCCTAGGGCATTTATAAGCCTAGCCAGAGTGTATTTGGCTTCCTCCTCCCTATTAGATTAGCCTACTGTGCCTCTGTAAAGTAGGTCACAGAAGGTACCCTTTTAAGATTAGTTTACTGTGCCTCTCTCTAGCAGAGACACAGAAGAGATCCCAGGGGTGAATTTGCGATTTCCCATCCACGCGTCAAGATTTCGCTTGAAGAGGGTCAGCGAGGGGCTATGTCTAACATTAATTGGGATTCTATCCCAGAATGAGGGGAGCCTCTGGGAAATGAATCTGTCCCTCCAGCATGTCCTATTTATTTTTGTGCTGAGGTTTAGGTCCCTGTAGCATGTAGCTCTAAGGGACTTGGATTTTTTGAGGTGGAGCTTGTCCATTAATTCTGGATTTGACATGGCTTTGTACGTCAGGCATAGATTGCCTCTGAGTAGGCAGTAAGCAATGGAGTAGAGCTGGAGTTTCTTTAGTTGAGCTGCATAGGACATCTGTTTGTAGCCCATGATCCTCTTGGTGAGGTACTTTTGGGGTCCCTCCAGTTGCTGCAGGTGTTGGGTAAGGTACATCCCAAAAGGGGCATTGTATTCAATTATGAGCCTGATGAGTGACGAGTAGAGGGGCACAATGACCTCTCTTGATCTAGATGCAAACCCTTTCGTGATAAGGTGGGCTACATAGAAGGTCTTTCTAACCACTTTGGCAATGTGATTATCAAAGGAGAGATTATCTACGTTGGTCCCCAAATCTCTAATTACTTCTTCTGTACTTAATGGATTACCACCTATGTGGTAATTTGTGGGCACCTTGTTTTTCCCAACTTGTTTTTCCAAACTAAACAAACATTTCGGAGGACAAATAAAGTCCACCAAAGCCAGATTTAAGGTGAATTTGGCCTCCCAGGCCAAAGACAACCACAAGACATTCTTTAGCTACGTCTGAAACCTCAAAAGCAATACACAATTGTGTGTAGAGCTCATTGCAAATGGAGCCACAAATATTGAGCCAGAAGATATAGCAAGCCTACTGGCCAATAAATTTAGCTCCAACTTTACCCCTCTCTCCCCCTCAACCTTTCCAAAGGAAATACCATCAAATGTAACTCCCCCTTGCTATTACTAGGGAACTGGTCCTTAATGCTCTCTCTAAGGTCAAGAACACTGCATCATGGGCCTAGACAATATCCCAGGATGCCTTCTAAATAGCATGAAACATAACCTATCAGGGCCTCTGAAATTGCTATTTAACTATTAACTCCAAACAGGCTTTGTGGCTCATGAATGGAGAACAGCAACAGTCATACTTGGTGGGCCATCTACAGACCCAGGAAACTACAGACCCATAAGTCTCACTGGTCTTATATGTAAAGCCATGAAAAGAACTGTCAGGGAAATGTTCAACAGCGATATACTAAACCTCCAGACACTGGACCTAACCTAGTTTGGTTTTGTCAAGGGCAAATCATGCCTACTCAACCTGTTGGACTTCTTTGAGAAGGTCACCAAAGCAATGGATGAGGGCAAAATGGTTCACACTGCCTACCTTGACCTGGCCAAGGCATTCAACACAATACTCCATTCGGGCATTGTTGACAAACTCAAGAGGTTAGGTACAAACTTGTATGTCACCCAGTGGATAGCCAACTGGCTCAAAGACAGGATCCAGGAAGTTAGAACTGGGGAGTCCACCTCTAGAAAGAGACCAGTCACGAGTGGAGTCCCTCAGGGATTAGTCCTTGGACTGCTCCTTTTTGGCATTTACTTCTCTGAAGTCAAGGCCAATGTCAGTGGTCTCTGGCTGACTAAATTTGCAGATGATTGAAAATTCGGAGCTGTCACCGAATCCCACACTGACACAAATGTTCTCCAGGAGGGGCTGACACAGACAAACAACTGGTGTCAGAGCCATGGACTAAAACTAAATGCCAAGAAATGCATAATAGTATCCTTTGGGAAGTCATCCACCCCTGGCAACTATTATATTGACAACACACCCCTTAGAGTTGACCCAGTAGTCAGGGATTTAGGGACACACATAGATAGTAATCTACCCTTTGACCATCAGATGTCTATAGTAGTGAGGAAATCATTCTATGCTGTGCAACTTATAAAGAAAGGTATGGCATCTAAGTCCAAGGAAGTCATTGTTCCACTGTATTCGGCATTCATTAGGCCTATCAGTGAGTACAGTGCCACCTTTATTATGTACCTAACCAGGCATATCCAACAATTGGGATGTCCACAGAGGTTCCTCACTAAAAGAATACAGAGCTTAAGTAAAATGTTCTATGCAGACTGTCTCAAGGCTCTATCCCTGTATTCTGTCTCCTACTGGCTTTAAGGGGAGATCTATACCTGACATACAGGGCATTGTCAGATCCCACTCTGATGGAGCTTCTGCATATCTGCATGACAAACAGCACCAGAATTATTCATTCTAAGGACTTGAACCTTGCCTGTGATATAAACAGGACCTGCTGGAGAGACAGTTATGTATCCCAGAGATTACCCCATCTATGGAACAGGCTCCCCATCTATCTAAAGCAGAGTTCCTCCCTAACCCAATTCAAGTGCAACTTGGACAATTAGATAGGGAACAGGAAATGCATCCCTGGTTTGGCACCTATGTCTCTAATGGACACAGGCAATCTGTAAATGGTTCATCTCCCAGGCCCCTACTTGTAAATGTTTCATCTCCCAAGCCCCTGCTTATACTTATCAAGGGTATCAGAACTTGTCAGAGATTTGGGATGCAGGACTAGGCTTAAAAAGGCCCTTGTGGTTTTTAGCTTAGTAAAAACCTATGAACCTATGCAAATCACATACATGTACATTGTGTAGATGTTGTTATCATCATCCTACCCATGTCATCCAGCATGTATCACCACTTTACCAACATCATGAAACATTTATCACAATTTTACCTACAGCATCAGTTAAGGAAATTCTACCATAATGCACTAAAAAGAAAAAGAAACATGGAATCTGTACATTGTCTGCATGCAAAGTACACAAGCACAACCCTATAAAAATGCTATTCACTTAAAATCAAGAAATAAAATTTGATAAAATTGAAATGAAAGATTAGAATAAAATAAAATAAAATACAGACTCCAACTTGCCATTCAGAAATGGCATTACCTGCAATATGGGCCAAATTGTGAATATCTGCATCAAGATAAAACTAACGAAAATAACCAAGATATCCTAGGTCCCTCTACCCAGTATGGATGTGTTACAGAAGCAGTTCCTCCGCTTCTCTCTGTCTCTCCTATTTTTTACATTATGAACGTAACACATTGTAGTATTTTGATTTACCCACATTATTTCTTCGATTCCTTTCCATGCTAAAACGCATCTATGTTTTAGATATCCAAATTGACTTTTGAATTATTATTTCACAGTTTAAAATCCGCAGTCATTCATTCAGCTCTGTTTTGTTGTCTTCATACAATGAATCCTCCTCAGAAATAAAGCTGTGCTTTTCTTCCTCTCTTCTTTCCTAAGATGAAAGACTCCCCTCATTCTGGAATAGAATCCCAATCCATATTCGACAGAGCTCCTCTCTGACCCTTTTCAAGAGAAATCTTGATGAGTGGATGGGTAATCGTAAGTTCTACCCTGGGATCACTTCAGGAGCCCTGTTGACAAAGGCCCAGGTTACTAATCTAATGGGGAGATGAAAGCCATCACTCTGTGGCTAGGCTTATAAATACCCCTGGGCAGATAGCCTAGTACTTACCTATGAACCTATGATACATTCTTTTGTAGTAACTTCATGCTCTGATGTTTGCACAGCTTTCTGTATATCTGTTTGCCATGGGGAAAATAGTGCAGCCAGATGAGATACAATGCAAACGATCCCTATACACAATACAAATATGGCAGTTAGATTTGATTATTAACTATAATAATAAAATGTTAATCAATATAATTAATTATCATAGCTAATTTCCATTTTTATCTAACTTATGCAGTATTTTGCCCCTTCAGAATTATTAATTATGCATTTATGAATATTTACCGTTCCAGTTTCTCACACCCCAACCACAGCATCCCAAGGATTCTCCCAAAACTACAAAATTTGCCCTGCTATCCAGTCATGCATTTGATCTTAGAATTCACTAGTGTAAAAACATACACGATTGTCTCTGCTAGTGAGAATCTTCAACAGACTTATTTAGTTCTTTACTTACTGGTAGCTATTGTATCTGTTGCCTTGTTTTGTCTATATAAATAAGTAAATGGTTGATTTAGTGATGGATGAGTTACTATTGCAAATCCAAAGACTGTAATTGTCATTCTCTGAATTTTCAGCCCGTTTGAGGAGGAATATATGGTAAATTTTAGGTTGCAGTACCTTGGATTATTCCTGTTGGTGCAAATACAATAACCTCAGAATTAGTATGTGTAGTTACCAGGAATGAGGATGGAGCAAATCCCACACTGGAGAGTGTAACTAGTCTTACCTAGTGCAAAAATGTGCCAGCAAGTTTTGCTTTTCACTGTTTTATTGTCTAAATCAGTTCTTTTTTTTCCTATTGTGTTATTTGCAAATGCAAGTCTCATCTTGTAATAGTGAGTCTTGATGGAGTGCACTACAATGGAACAAGCAATAGTTAAAGTGGACAGAATGATTATTTACTATTTTATGGCATCAAGATAGGGAAGAGTATGCATAAATTATATATGCTGACATGTTAAATCACATTTTGAGTCATAATTGCATAACATTTCTGGAGACTAACTCATTGCATACAGTTCTCTTGGATCACAATACACTGATGTTGCTCCATCAATCCATCCATAACCCTTTTTTCACATGGGGTCAGGGTATCACTTCAACAATGACAATCATCTAGAGCCAAGGTTCACATCACCAGGTGGCTAGCTCTGCCGCAGTAGTTCTTCCATACCACACACACACACACACACACACACACACACACACACACACACACACACACATCTACAGTGTCCAAACCACCTACTGCATGTCTTTGAAATGTGGGCGGAAACTGGAGCACCCAGAGGAAACCGATGCCAAGACAGGAAGGACAGGCAGACTCCGCATAGAATGCCTGCCAAGAATCAAATCAGGATACCTCTCGCTGGGAGGCAACTCTATCCACTGCATCAGTGTGTCATCAATTTATATTAATGCTACAGTATAATGTATTTTTGTTATTGTCCTATAAATATCATAATCTGACACTATTTACATTCTATATTTGCTTATACGTAGTGTGTATGAGAAATAGAATATTATCTGCTACCTTCTTAAATCTTTGCTGACCTTGAAACTGCATATTGACCTGAACAGCTCTTGGTTGGGAAACAATGGTTATTCACATCTGGTAAAGGAAATATGTAACGAATACCACTATAAATAATGTTTTGATTAAACCATTAGACTGTTTAGGAAGACATTATTAACATTAGGTAAGAGTGAGAATTTTTTTTTAATGTTTATTTTACAGTTTGATAATCAGGTGAGAAAACTTTGGTCAATTGACCCTTCAGCCATGACCTGAGCACAAGCATACACTAAAATTTTATTTATTTATTTATCTATCTATTTATGTATCCATATATGTATTTATGTATTTATTTATTTAAATTTGTTTACCAGGGAAGAACATTGATCAAACAATGACCAATTACAGGTTCAGCCTGTTTTTGACTGGATCACATTTCAGTAGTAAGAAAAATAAAATACATCATGGAATTTATAGCAAGTTAGAGATGAAAATAACATTTTAAACAGAGTATAAAAGCATATGTAAAAAATATACAGTGGAAACAGAATGATGGTGGCATGAAAGGGTATATGCGAAAACAGATACAATGATGTGGTATGAGACTTTATAATAACACTGCAAATAAAAGTCAATGTCTGTGTGTAGACTTTGAAAAAGAAGCATGAGATCTAATTAAAACAAGGAGACAAATGTATGTTGGGAGAAAAGAGAGATGTGCCTATTTATCAAACTGCTGCTTATATTCTGTAACAACTGCTAAATGAATGGTACTGGCTGTGCTATAGGTTCATAGATTCGTACTAGAAGGTACATACATACAATTGTTGAGGAAAAAGGGTGTCAAAGGAAGTAGGAGTGGAAGAAGGGAAATTAATTGAAAGGAGTGCTGTGGGGGACTTTGGAATAATTATGAGAGGGTGACACTGAAGGAGTGTTGAGCTTGGAGCACCAGCATACTGTGATAGCAAAATTCCAGCAATGGTCCTGATTAAGACAGTGTGTGTGTGTGTGTGTGTGTGTGTGTGTGTGTGTGTGTGTGTGTGTGTGTGTGTGTGTGTGTGTGTGTGTGTATGTGTGGGCATACTTTATGTCTGATTAAAATAATATGAAATACTTTACATAAACATAATTTTTAAGAATTTTTCAATTTAGCACACTCAGTCTGAAGTGAAGATGTCTTCACTTCAGTTGTGATTATTTGGTGGGGGAGTTGTCAATGCATGCATTCAAGTGAACACCAACGCCTCCCAACAATTCTTGTTACTTGATCACAAACAGAAAGATCAAGTGCAGTGTATGAACAGAATTTCTTTAACCTGAACAGAGACAAACATCAGAGGTGTACCCATTCAGAGAGTGGCTATTCACTGTGGAAGTGCTCTACAACTGAAAGCTGAAATCCTTCCCCAAAAAAGTAATCATCACAGCTTTAATTTATACACTCAGGAAAATAAATACTAGTAAAGGGGTGATGAAACACAGATCACATTGCCATAAGAAATTATGTAATACTGGCCAAAAGAAGGTTGAAAGATCCCTGGACTGAATGAAGAAGGGATGAGTAATGGGTAGAAGTAGAAGCCAACACAGAATCCAGCTTAAACACTTAGGTATAGCCAATAAACAGTATGCTGTCTTCTGTCATGTTTGCATTAAAATCATGTGCAGCCAACATTCTTCACTCAATTCCTGTATACTTTTAGGACAAATCTTTATACTAAATTCACATTTACACTGAATTCACCTGTTGACAAAAATGTAAGAGGAACTGGTTAGTTGTTGACGAAAACGTAAGAGGAACTGGTTACACAGCGTTATTATGTGTTTCATTGGAATAAAGTGAAGTCTTGTCCTGCAGTCGTATTCTCTGTGCCTTTTTCGGTTTACTGGTATATTTTGATAGGCACTGAGACCATCATTTTGTTTAGTGAATTCACCTGTATCAGTCAATAATGGCATTTGAGAATACTACAAAAGAATTAATAAACCACAGTAAATTCAATTTCAGTAGTTCGTACATCGTTGGTATATTGCGGCTTCTCCGAGTGCGCCTCTGGACATTTCTACAGTTACCTCTTACTGCACCTCTAGGCATCAAATATTGCTTGTTCATATTTGCATTAATAATTACAAAACCATGCTACATACACTCTTGAAGCATACATGATGGCAAACACAACTCTATTGATATTTGATCGCTGTCTATAAGTATTTGTTAGAACTGTAAGGTAATAACTTCATTTTTTTTAAAGGCTGAAGTTACACCCACTGGGAGTTAAAGGCACACACTCAAAAGAGCTGTACTGGAGGGAATGAGTTAATACTACAAAAGAAATGGAACAGACAAGAGCGACAAGAGATACAAGAACATAAAATTAAGGACAATCCAGTGGATTTCTAAAAGAAAGCTGCAAAAACTGACTCAGTGTTTTACTGGATTCATTTTGACTCACCAACAGCAGTTTCTGGGAATCCAATTTCTATGGATCACGTTTGCTAAAAACATTTTTAATGAGTCAAAATTAAACCCTTTTTACAGAGGACAGGCTGTCACTGAACCTCCCATGTGGAGGACCCCCCCCCCCCCACACACACACACACCCTAACTTATTTACACTAACTTCATGGTTACACAACAGTGGGGAAAAGGGAAAGTCAGATTAACTTAACTTAGTTTTCAGCTGTACCATTTCACAAAAATGGGGCTTATGGAAGTTGTAGATGTTCACCTGACATCTTCCCATTTTACCTCAAGGACAAACTTAAATGTTTGTGAAACAAATATGTAAAGTATTAGATGGAACAGCATAAGCATCTTAAATGCTGGAACAATAATTTTTTATTTTGGCAAAAAGCGATGTTCAGTCCTTTGCATTGGATGCAGGTATAGTTTGTCCTGCAAAATCTCATGTTTCCACAAAAAATGTCCCACCTTGGGCATCTGAAAGGGCGGCAACCTTACACTGCACAAATATTCTAATCTCATGTTTAGTCAACCTTGGGAAAAATAGCAAACAGACAAAACATTCTAAATCTATGCTTAGTGTCAGATTAGACTTTCAGTTTTTGTGCCTTTTAAAGGTCTATTTTCACATTTATTCTTTTAAGATTCAGTGTGCTACTCCATTAAAATAATAACAAAATAGTGTTCATATGCATTTTATTAAATGTTTGAAGGTCATCCCCTTTAACTTTTAGTAATGCAGCATTTAACCAAATATAATGAATGCAATACATTTGAAGTCTCTACTTCTGGTATTAAATAAAATGTGTATTTAGTTACATTAAAAATAGAATAGTGATAGAAAACTCCCAGAATAAGGCATATGGTTGTCAAAAATGATTTCTAGTCACTTCTAAAGGACATTTTAATGGCTTTAATTCATAATGAAATAACAGGATGACACTGCTGATGCTATTTGTCTCAGGACTTGCCGGTCAGTAAATATTGTAACCCTCCTGTAAAGTTTGGGCACCTGTCTATCATCACAAAGCTGAAGTTGTTTATAAATTTGACAGCAGCTTAGTATTTTGTGAGTGCACAATTTCTATTCACAAAGCTGTATTGTGCTGTCTTATGCAGTCCTTTACTTTAGTTTAAGGTAGACTTCCTGAGCTGAGCAGTCTTCATTTGCAATCCAGCAATAGCCATGTGATGTATGGTCTTAGTCATTAACCTGTCTGTTGTGAGATGCAACAGGCTATTGTGAAATGTATTTAAAAATTCTAGTAGTTGTGCAAGAATCAACCTGCAAAATCATTTATATTTGGTAGTACCTGTATTTTTATTCAGCTTTTTTATAACTTTGTAAAATTCCATTGAATATTTTGTACACAGTATGTGGTGTTATACAACTGTAAATAGCCATGTTTGTTTACAATACTTGTTTATATATACTTCTGCCCTTACAGATCCAAAGTGAGCTGTGGATTCTTTCTTCACCATTTCCTTGCTTAATCTGGGTGATGCAAAAAATATGCTTAGCCTTTTATATAGCACCACGCACTGAACAACAGCTATGGAGTAAAGGGCATAGAATTGTTTTATGTTTTTTATGCAACTCAGCATAACCTTCACATATTATCTGGAAGCAGTCATGCAGGCATAATGAAACTAATACTAGATAACCTTCACTTAACTTCATTTTAAATGTTTTCTCCTCAATATCCCCTCTTACCACTCTGAAGTCTATAATGATCCGTCGTGTGACTTCAGTAGGGAGGCCACGGTGGTGCAGTGGTTAGCATTGTTGCCTCACAGCAAGATGTTCTCCAGTTCAATCCTCGGCTGGGGTGCCTTCTGTGCGGAGTCTGCATGTCCATCATGTGGGTTTCCTCCAGGTCCTCTGGTTTCCTCCCACATCCTAAAGACATGCTGTAGGTGGATTGGACACTCTGAATTGGCCCTAAGTATGAGTGCGTGTATGTATGTGCCTTCTGTGGAAGGTTGGGCGCTGGGCTGGTAACTCAACACTGTAAAACTTCACTGCCAATCATGAGTGGACAGGTGATCTGCTGTGGTGACCCCTAACCGGGAATAGCTAGAAGACAAATAAGTGCATTTCAGTCAAATGGGTACACAGATGTCTCTTATTGACAACTGCTGTCATAACAAGTTAAGTAACAGAGGCTGCCCTAGCACTTTCACTTCACTGTATGTTAAACTAAAGCACTTTTTGTACAAGGGAACCCTCTACACACATTGTTTCACTGTTAAACAATTTCATGTGGTCCTGTCCCAGGCACAATGCAAGACAGCACAAAACATCACTATTTATCTGTGGCCTGCTGACAACTCCTTGTTTTTCTGTGCTGTATACTGTGTTGTTATGACACGACAGCAGCAGCATTTCTTTAAAGCTTTTCATCCAGCAGAAAACATTGCCATATGTAGTAGCTTCATTGTACATGGCAGTGTGCATAGCAGACTTCTGTAAACAGTTGCTGCTCTGTGTTCTTGCTGCATTTAGCCCTAAGCAACTTTATGTACTTTATAAAGCCACTAGATAAATCCAATGTGTAGGCATAATTCGAGAGGAATTCTGCTGTTGGCAACAGCTGTTAGCAAGGTTGGTGCTGACTGATATTCTCAGACACATCATGTAAATGTCAGAAAAAAGATGACCTACTGCTAAAAGCAAGGTTGGCCGTCCTTCATAACAGCTGTCTTTAGTTGACAAAACTCTGACTCCATGTTGTTGCACTTAGTGTAGCAGCTCTAAGTTACATTTGATGCTTATACAAAATGCAATTTTCCACAAACAAGTTATAATCTATTGTTTGTGTTTCTTTAGATCTGTATATACAGACCACCTCAAAAAAAGATAAGAACCTGACTATGCAAGAACAAAGTTATATCAGCCATATGATACAATTCCCCAAGCAATATAATTGAAATTCACTACTTTGACAAATATGCAAGATAAAACTTGTTTCTAGGAAAGAATCTTTTCCACCTAATAACCTGTTTTTAACTAATGTGGTAAGAGACGCTCTCGTTTAACTACCGGTGCTACCTATCAGATGTTTGAGGGTATCCAGTCAGCTAAAGTTCACATTTCCCACTCAACAGTGGGGCATAAGGGAAGATTTTGACATGTGTTCATATCACACAGCCAGCCCCATTAAGACACACATAAAAGACTACAGCATACCTCATTACCTCTTAGCGCAAGACATCTGGACAAAGCTATAAATGGGGGGGGGTTAAAGGTCCAAATATAAGGGCAATTCTTAAATATTGCACTTATAAAAGAGAGAGCAATATTTTAAAAATTGTCCTTATTATGGGCCTTTGCCCCCCCCCCCCCATTTATGGCTTTGTCCAGAACTCTTATAAACATTAACATATAAGGGTTGCTGTAGTAGTGTAGTGGTTAGCATTGCTGTCTCACAGCAAGAGGTACTCCGGTTCAATTCTCAGCTGGGGTGCTTTATGAGTGGAGTCTGCATATCCTCCCTCTGGTCATGTGTGTTTCCTCCCACATCCCAAAGACATGCTGTAGGTGGATTGGACATTCCAGATTGGCCCTAAATATGAGTGCATGCCTTCTATGGAAGATTGGGCACCAGGCTAGCAACTTGACACTGTAAAACTCCACTGCTAATTGTACTGTGGACTATTATTCTGCTGTGGCGACCTCTAACAGGAAAAAGCCAACAGAAGAAGCTCTTATAAATATAAAAATATGAATAGAATAGGTTTTGCATTTTTATGAATTTTCGGAAGGTTTTGGAGTCTGAAACTCAAATGTCTGACATTATTTTCTTACTTCAATCCTGAACGATTTGCCAGAAAACCAAACATTTTATGAAGAACAGACCAAAAATATGAGACAAAAATCTGGACAGCTGAGAGGTATGGAATGCAGTAATAAAAGTGCTATTTAGAGTCATGGTTTTCCAGAAAAAAATTCCCGTCTCCCCAGTATTTCAATGCACATAAAGCTGACTGTTCAGGACCTCTCATTCTCAGAACTAAATTTACTACAGGTTACATTTAGTGCATATCATCACTGCAGAGCAGGGACGTTCAGGGCATGGCAGTGCAAACATGATCATAGTCTTCCTTGACATACATCAGAAAAATGTTTTTGGTCTTTACTTTTAAAGTTGCAATGATCACATTAGTGCTCACATGTGCCCTTCTAGTGACAGCCTCTTTCATGTGTCCAAAACATTCAATGCTGTTGTAGAGTAGTTTATCACACTTCTGTGTGCACCCATGCATGCTTATGAATAGTGATACATTACTGTTACATGTGCAGTCTAGTATGTTTTGCAGATATGATAGACGATGTTCAGCTGCATTTTGTTTTCTATGAATCTGTAGGAACAACAATGAATCTTATGACAACCTACTTATGGCTTCATTAATCTCAGTACCACCAAAATTTAGGTACTCTCTTGACCTTTATATTACTTGACATTAGTGGTGCCTGTATGTAGAAACTACATCCCAGATGCAGCCTACAGAGACAAAAAATTTCAGAGTGAAACTTGCAGTGCAATACTCTGCTCTACAAAACACACTCTGTTTTTGCATTTCCATCCTTTTCAGGTGTAATCAGATTAATCAGACACTTTTCTTCTTCAGGTCAGCATAGTGACCACTCTCATTGTCCAGGTCTCTGTTGATGGTATAGCTGCAGAAGCAAGCACAAGTGAGTAAAATTGCCCAAAATGCAACTGCAGTGGATGAATATCCGTTTGTGAGGAAGATTCCCAACATCACGGGTAAACAAGTGCAGTATCTCTGCTGGAGAGTCACTTAAAAGAAGCCAAGTAAGAGCCCAGAAGTTGGATTTTGTATGGAATGGCTGCTGCTTGATATGTTAAGACCAGGTATACCATTAGGTTCACATGTATGCACACAGATAAATACATATGTACTGAACTGAGGTGGTCTAATGGGAAAACACTGAGAAGAACAAGCCAGAAATAAATAGTAAAGGCTGTCCATGCTAATGTGTGAAAGACACTTATGTGAAAAGATGATACAAGGACTGAATATAACATTATGAAAGGAGATGCCGAGGAGCTAAATGTCAGTTCCCCGAAAGAGAAAATGTATGCTAATCAATTATACAAAATATCACAAGACCATTGCTAAATAAAGGTTTGCAAGTGTTTTGTACAAAATTAATAGGATTTTTCTGGTTGAGTGTTCTGTATGCTTAAGGAAATCTCATAGGGAGTTCATCTTGGTGTATCACGGCTCATCAAAGACCCTCATGTAAAGAAGTAGAAGGTAAATGTTTCTGGAGGGAAACTGCATCGTACATTACCCTATGAGAGGAGAATTCATCCTCTACTTCCTGCTTATTTAAATATAATAATTCCACAGAGGAAAAAGGCACATCTTTCATGCATCTTTGATTTTCTTGTTTCCACCTTATTCACTGCCTATCCCTTGAATTAATAACATCGGATACTTCTTGCTACAATGAACATTTCAGAAGACAAGTCAAATCCTCCACTTACAGTATGCCTATGAGGTCAAGGCAGAATCATGTAGAACTCAGAATCTGAACTGTTGACCAAAGTGCATTATTAAAGATTTTGTGTCACTGTGAATTCCAGAGCTAGTTTGCTGAAACATTGCTATTTTTATGGAGACATTTACATATCAACCATGATGTCTTAATAAAGGAACGGATGAAAATGAATTTTGACCCACAGAAGTATTATGTTTATGTCAATCCGTATATGTCATGCTTAATTTTTGTTAATGTTCTATTGCACAATCTTTATGTCTTGTCACCTTTGTAAGCATTTGCATTACATCACTATTATTAGCACTCTATTGTAGATCATTATCTGAAAATATGCATCACTTGAAGTCCAGTCCTGTTAACAGAAATAAAGCAAACACATATGTACAAAGGTGAAAATACTGAATCTTACTAAAACATACTGTTAAGAAGATATGTCAAATGCACTTATCATAAAAAGAAACAGCGATGGAAAGGTTAACTATTCCACTTCTCCAGGATATCGAGAAAGAATACCAGAATGTTGCTAGCTAAGTAAAAAGTTCTAAGCAAAAACACATTTAATTTCAGTCTAAATAAGAATGCTGAGAAATAATATGAATCTCACTTTTCCCTGAAAACAAACAGGCTAGCAGGAGAGCTAGAAAGGCTACCTGGACAAATACCAAATATCCTGTTCTAACACTTAATTAAAACAAATTGCTTTATTTCGACATTTAACATTTTTACAAGTCTCCTTCTTCTTCTGCCTATTCTTTCCCATGCCAGTCAACTCTGTCCCCTTTATCTATACTCACTAATTCTACTTTTCATATATTTTCCAAGTATGATCCTTTTTCAGTTGTATAGTTATAAATGATAATTTTAATTAAACTCAGACTTATGTCTGCAACAACAACGTACCTTTCCTGATCCCTTTGTGCCATTCACTCTTCTTCCTAACCCTACCTAACTCGCTGACAGTTTGCAAATATGCTCTTTGCTTTCTTTTGCATCCTGTGGCCTAATTACCCCATTCACCACATACTGTTTAGTCACTATTACTAGCGCTACCTTTCAGTTAGCCCTCAATTGTTGAATGTCAACAAAGAAAAAAATGTCCATTAAGGTCATGTGCCTAGAACCTCCTGCTCCCTCCTCTTCATTGGTCTCATACAACTGTATTCCAAAATATGTGCATCCCTACTCCTGCATGCCTCATATTAATTTC